>NC_029789.2:78534819-78538750 GCF_000816755.2 Arachis ipaensis | reverse complement strand
ATCTCTTCTCATGAGCAATTGACCAAGGAATTTGCTATTTGATCAAGATTTGAGAGATTGAATTACAAGAAATTGTAATTCGATCACTTAAGATTGCCAAGGAGATCAATGAGTGCATTGATTGAGGGAGAGATGAAAATGAAATTGATCCCGAGAATGCAACATCTCCTGAGCCCAATGAACTCCCCATTCCTGATCTTACCCATTCTCTTTAATTTCAGTCATTTACTTTTATGAGCAATTTCCCAATTCCCATTTAAGATTCTGCAATTTACTTTTCGTCATTTACATTCAGCTTTTTATTTCTAGCATTTACTTTTCTGTTATTTACTTTCCCGCCATTTAATTTTCTGCAATTCTCAACTCAAATTCTGATTAGCTCAACTAGAACATTCCTCTAATTAAAGTTGCTTGATCAATCAATCCTTGTGGGATTCGACCTCACTCTATTGTGAGTTTTTACTTGACGACAAATTCGGTACACTTGTCGAAGGAAATTTGTTATGAGACAAGTTTTCCGTGCATCAAGTTTATGGCGCCGTTGTCAGGGATTGATTGTGCATCAACAATGATTAAATTGGAGGATAACTAGATTGAGCATTTTATTTTTGTTTGATTTAATTTTCTGTTTGAGTCATTTACTTTCTGTTTTAGTTAATTTTCTTCCCTTCCCCCTACTTTTTCTTTGTTATTTACCATTCATTTCACTAACCCACTAACTGTTTGATATATTGCATCACTCACACCAACAGTAATTCTGACAGATATACTTTCCGCACCTATTCTCTTTACTTGTACTTTTTGGTTGTATGACAAGGAGAAGAAGCGGGGCTTCAACTTCCTTTGATTCTGAACCTGAGAGAACCTTCCTTAGACTAAGAAGGGAGGCAAGAGAAAAACATGTAGTTGGTGCCGAAGAAGAGGAGGAACACTTTGAGGAATACTTTGAACCAAACATGGAAGAAAACATGGAAAACCATCGTGAGGAAGTGGCTCACAACCATGGCGGAGGAGGTCGAGCAAATCATGCTGGGGAGGATAGAAGAGTTTTAGGCTCTTACATCAATCCAAACCCAGGAAACTGTGGAAGTAGCATTCAAAAGCCAACCATCCATGCCAACAATTTTGAACTGAAGCCACAGCTCATCACCCTTGTTCAGAACAACTGTTCGTTCGGAGGAAGTGTCCAAGAGGACCCGAATCAACATCTAACCACCTTCCTGAGAATATGTGACACAGTGAAGTCTAATGGTGTTCATTCTGACGCCTATAGACTGCTCTTATTTCCATTCTCACTCAAGAATAAGGCAGCCAAGTGGCTGGAGTCTTTCCCAAAGGAGAGCTTGACAACTTGGGAAGATGTGGTGAACAAATTCTTAGCAAGATTTTACCCCCCTCAACGAATCAATAGGCTGAGAGCTGAGGTCCAAACTTTCAGGCAACAAGATGATGAGACTCTCTATGAAGCATGGGAGAGGTTTAAGGACCTAACAAGGAGGTGTCCACCTGACATGTTCAATGAATGGGTGCAGCTGCACATTTTCTATGAAGGGCTCTCTTATGAGTCAAAGAAGGCCGTAGACCATTCATCCGGAGGATCTTTGAATAAGAAGAAGACCATTGAGGAGGCCATAGATGTCATTGAAACTGTAGCAGAGAACGACTACTTCTATGCCTCCGAAAAAGGGAACACAAGAGGAGTAATGGAGCTAAACAATGTAGATGCTCTGCTGGCCCAAAACAAGCTCATTACCTAGCAGCTGGCTGACCTCACCAAGAAGATGGAGAGAAACCAAGTAGCAGCAATCTCCACTTCATCAACAACCCAAGAAGGAGTGAATGAAGAAGCAGAGTGTAGTCAGGAGCAAGCCAACTACATTGGGAATTCACTTAGGCAAAACCATGATCCATACTCCAAGACCTACAACCCTGGATGGAGGAATCACCCAAACTTTGCGTGGGGAAATCAACAAGACCAAAGCCTTGATCAAAGATGCCCAAATCCCAACAATGTAAGCCACCAACATTTCACATCTAGACCATATCAACACCCCATAACAACAATTCTCCACATCCACATCAAAACCAAAATAATTTACCTCATCCTTCCATGCCTAATCATGATCTACAATCATTTGATGACAGACTCTCAAGGATTGAGAATCTGCTTGAAGGCATAGGCAAGGAGATTCAAGACAACAAGGTGTTCAAGGAGGAAGTGCGAGCCAGTTTCAAGAACCAGGGAGACACAATCAAGAGGTTAGAATCTCAAGTGGGGTATCTCTTTGAGCAAATTTCCAAACCCACAGATGGATTCTCAAGTGACACAGAGAAGAATCCGAGAGGTGAAACAAAGAAAGTAAGATGGGAAGATTGCAAGATGGTCACTATAAGTGATAAGGAGACTGAGGACAAGCCAACCAAGCTGTCAGAACAACCTGAAGATACCTCAGTAGAGAAGAAGGAAAAAGATAATAAAGAACCAGAAATCTCACAACAGGAGCTACTGAGACTCTATGCACCTTTTCCCCAACTGCTCAATGGTGCTGTGGAGAAGAGAATATACTCAAGGTTTCTAGATTTGTTTGTAATTCTGCATGTCAACATACCATTCATCAAGACTATTCAATAAATGCCTGCATACATCAAGTATATGAAGGAGCTGCTTCCCAAGAAAAGCTCACTCAAGGGAGGCTAAACTATAGTGATGAACAAGGAGTGCAGTGCCCTCATTCAACCACAGTTGCCTACAAAAAGAAAAGATCCAGGGAGTTTTTATGTCCCCTGTGCCATAGGAGAAACAATGTTTGATAGAACACTCTGCAATTTGGGAGCAAGCATCAACTTAATGCCCTTCTCCCTGGTAAAGAGGCTGCAGATCAATGAGATAATGTCCACAGATGTAGTCATTAGGCTGGCTGACAAAACTCAAAAACAAGCAATAGGGGTGGTGGAAAATGTATTGTTAAAGGTTGGGAAATACTTCCTCCCAACAGACTTTGTCATCCTGGACATGGAAGAAAGTCACACTCACCCAATCATATTGGGAAGACCATTCCTAGCTACAGCCAGAGCACTCATAGATGTGGAGCAAGGGGAGCTAATATTGAGGATCCATGATGAATGACTCAGCTTTAATGTCATCAAACTCTCGCAAGAAGCAGACCAAGAAAACAAAGAACCAAGCAAAGATCATAATGAGATGCTGACAGAGGAAGCAAGCACTGAAGCACAACCAGCCCATCTGGGAAAGCCCTTGGTTGATGAATAATGAAATAAGCAGTTGTCACAACTCAAGGAAAAGCTGGAGGAACCTAAACCACCAGAGACATGTGAAGACAATAACAAAATTCCCTTAGAAGAAGAAGTCACCAAGAGCAAGGCAACATCAAAAGGGACAAAGAAGAAGGTACCAAGGGGGTGGAGGAATAAGAAGATCCCTACGGAAGACTTCTCTCCAGGGGATAAAGTGATCTCAGCTTACTTCCCAGATATCCCCCCTAATCTCCCCACTGTACCATCTCAGTTACCTAAGGTCTTCACTATCAACAGAGTTCTCTCCTTGGAACATGTAGAGATCATTGATACAACCAATAGATATAAGTCCAAGGCAAGAGGGGAGGACTTGAAGCATTATCAACCTCCTTGATGAAGGAGAAATGTCAAGCTAGTGACGCTAAAGAAGCGCTTCATGGGAGGCAACCCATGTTTTATGAGCTTTTACTAGTGAATAAGTCAATATTCATGAATTCCAACCTAAACTTGACAAACACTTGGTGAAGTCCTTATATTGCAGTATATAGTGAAGAACAAGTTTGGTGTTCAAAGCGTGCCAAGAAAGCATGAATGCAACTGAGAGCATGCTAGTCTTGGAGCTTTGAACAGAACTTTTCATCACAGTGCTCCAAACTAAGTTTGGTGTCACCCCATG
>NC_029789.2:78481433-78534794 GCF_000816755.2 Arachis ipaensis | reverse complement strand
AGTTAGTTAGTTAGTTGGAGTTCATGAATAAACAAAATCTTTTCTTCTTTTTATTAGTTTAGCCGTAAAGTTTAAATACTTTTTAGGACATTAATTTTTCTTATTTTATAGGGAAAAGGAGAGGAACATTGAAGGAGATTTATTGGACAACTAAATGAGAAGGGTTCGGCCACTTCATGAGGAGAAACTACACACTTGTTCTAAAAAGGGAAGGCATTGGAAAATGTTGCCATGCAACATTGAAAAGGATGGGACCCTTGAAGACCGAGCAATCTCCATCATAAAGTGATGATCCCTGTCCTTTCTCCATGCACAACCCCAACCGTCCATCAAACAACCACTCCATCAATCCACACCCTCCATTCACTCACAACCTCTCTATATAAGTGATCCTTGTTCCGTACCCCACTATGCACACCTCTCTATTTCGGATTCCCCTTCACTCCCTTCATTGCATTCAACCCTAAACAACCAAAAGTCTCCACACCATTGCCAACTTTACACATTAACCCTCATTCATGGCATCTTCGAGTTCTAAAAGAAGGAAGGGAAAGGAACCTATGGAGCAACACCCGTATGATGAAAAGAGATTTAGAAGCTTGCACCATGCATTGCAATACGGGTGGATGGTGGATAAGGAGATCATTTATGAGCTAGGATTTCAAGTTAGGAAAACTGAGTGTCCCGAAATCCAAAGAAGGTAGAAAAGAGAAGATGGGAGCTCCTCACTGATCCGGTCATTAAGGTGAATGCAAATCTTTTAAGAGAGTTTTATGCAAATGCGGTCCGATATGATAAGGCAGATAAGTCATATACAAGCTTTGTGAGAGGAAAGATTGTGGATTTTAGTCCCATGAGAGTCATGAAGGCATTAAAACTGCGGTCCATACCATTTGAAGAAGAGAGTTATCTATCAAGAATGGACAACAACCCTAATCATGACCAGATTGTGCAAGACATTTGTGTACCAGGAGCTGACTGGGAAAGATATGCAGATAGGAGACCAAGGTTCATCAAGAGAGCAGATCTCACTCCGGAAGCAAAGGGGTGGTTCGAAATTGTAAGGAGGTCCATCCTCCCAGCAGCGAACAACTCGGAAGTGAATCTCAAGAGAGCCACACTGGTACACTATATACTCAAAGGAGGAGAAATCAAGGTTCATGAACTCATAGCAGAAGGCATTAGAAAAATGGCAGAGAAAAGTGAATCAAGAGGAAAGTTAGGTTACCCTAGCACTATTTACTGACTGTGCAAGAAAGCTGGGGTGGTGTTTGAAGATGAGGACTCCGTATGGATAAAAGAGGGCATTCCAATAACCGTTTGACGAATGCATGCTACCGCATCCCCCCTGCCTCAACGGAAGCAAAGGAAGAGGACAGCCCCTCAAGTAGTGGAAGGACAAGTCTTAGAGGGGCAAGCACCAGCCACCTTGGATATGCACGAATTGCAGGAAGCCATTGATGGACTATCTCGATAATATTTGGAAAGCCAAGGAGCACAGAGAGAGAGCTTCAACTACAGATGATGGGGCAGCAAGAGGAGTCGCTCTCAAGATGGATGACTCAACAAGGGGACTGGAAAAAGCAAATGATGGATCAGCAACTGAGTCAAGGGCAACAATGGGGTGAAACATTCCACAGGATGGAACAAAGGCAAAACGAGCAACAAGAATCCATCCAGAGGCTAATCAACATCCAAGCACATCAAGGTGCACATATACATGAGATGCATCGAAGACAGATAGAACAGGCAGAACTGTTGGACGAGCAAAGGGCATTCGCAGAAGGAGTTTACCTGAGCGAGACTGGGCATCATATAAATACTCAAGCCAGGCTCGGTTACTTGGTAGGACAGCTGCCTATATTGCATCCAGGAATCACAAGGTATGAAGAAATGAGGGATGAATTAGCACGAGAAGAAAGACGAAAGGTGGAAGAGAGTCATGAATCAGTGAGGAAGGCACTTGAGGATTGGAAGCAAGCAAGATTGGCACAGATGCGAGGGAATGCAAGAGGACACAAAGAAGACAAACAAGGAGGAAAGCATGGGCATCCACAAGAGTAAAAGGTGGTGACGTTCCTTCTTTGGGAAAGAAAAAGGGAAAGAACAATCAAAGTTGAGGAATAAAAGAAAAAGAACAAGCAATAAGGCTAGGCACCAATGTTTTTTAATCTTGAGGCATGTGTCTGTGGTGCTCCTGTGTGAGGGATCTACTTGGATGAATAAGCTCTTAGGGGTGCCTTATCACTTGGTAACTTGGGTTAACTAACTCGGGATTATCAGCTGAAATTCTACTATCAAGAGTAACCCTCAATACAGAGCATTTAGTAACCCAAAGAGGTGCTGGACACCAAGGTCTCAAGAAAAGAAAATAAATAAACTATATGCCTGTGGTGTGTATGTATGGGGGAGAGACTTGAGCAAGTAAGTCCTTAGGGGTGCTTCAACACCTAGCACCTTGAACCAACTGGTTCGGTAGTGTTGGCTGAAAGCTTATTTTAAAGAGTTGCCCCCTTACAGAGCACTTAGCTTAAGAACAAAAATAAACCCTGAAATGACAACAAAAGGATCAATGAATAAAAATCTCATGGGATGCAATCACAGTGAGTATTCTAGGACATGATAATGAGCCAACGTTAGTGACACTTAACATTATCACTAACGTTGGACCAACTCATAAGTGGCCACGTTATTTGCCTCGTTAACTTAGTTAACGTGGCCTCTAACGTTAAGAAGAAAAGGGGGACGCCAACGTTAGTGTCATTCAACTTTCTCACTAACGTTGGCCAAGTCACAAGAAGCCACGTTAACTCCCACGTTAATCTAATTAACGTGGAAGCTAACGTGAAGAAACTAGGTGGTCGACAACGTTAGTGACACCAAAAATTGTTACTAACGTTGGGATGAACACACACTATCCCCAAGAAGCCACGTTAACTCCCACGTTAACCTAGTTAACGTGGAAGTTAACGTGAAGAAGAAAGGTTGTCAACAACCTTAGTGACACCAAACATTGTCACTAACGTTGGAAGGAGCCAGCACAAGCCACAATGAGCCACGTTAACTCCCACGTTAACTTAGTTAACATTGAAGCTAACGTGAGGAGAGGGATGATGAGCCAACGTTAGTGACATTCAACTTTGTCACTAACATTGGAGATGGCTAGCACAGCCACGTTAGAAGCCACGTTAACCTAGTTAACGTGGACTCTAACGTGGGAGCTAAGGGGCACATTGGAACGTTAGTGGTAATGTTAAGTGTCACTAACGTTCTCGAACCCATATTTTCACTGAACGTTAACACCACTAACGTCCTGAGCTAAAGTCTCTGCCCACTTCACACTTTCTCTCTGCAGGTAAAGCCAAGCCCAATGAAGAAGATAACTGCTTCAAACTCAAGATCCAAAGGCCCAGACCCAAGACTTGAAGAGCCAACTAGAAGAGTAGCAGAGTAGTATATATAGGAGTAGCTTTGAATTATTTAGAGAGTTGGAAATTATAGGGAGCCTCTGGGCATAGAACTACTCTCTGTATTTACTTCCTTTGCACTTCTAGTTTTCATTATGTATTCTCCCTCTTTGTTTTCATTTTCCAGAGCTTTGAACAACTAAACCCCTTTCATTGGGGTAGGGAGCTCTGTTGTAATTTGATGGATCAATACTAGTTTTCATTATTCTTCTTCTATCTTTTCTCTTGATTTTACTTGAAAGCTTTCGATCTTCATCCAGTTGGGTAGTTATCTTGGAAAAAAAGCTATTCATACTTGGATCTCTTCTGAACCTTGAAAGAGGAATGAAGAGATCATGTTAGAAATGCTTTCTCATGCTGGACCAAATTGGATTTGGATGGATATGTGACTATAATCCTCTCAACACTTGATTTGGGAAATGCATGTGGTATAATCAGTGACCATACTTCATCTCTTCTCATGAGCAATTGACCAAGGAATTGGCTATTGATCAAGATTTGAGAGATTGAATTACAAGAAATTGTAATTCAATCACTTAAGATTGCCAAGGAGATCAATGAGTGCATTGATTGAGGAAGAGATAAAAATGAAATTGATCCGGAGAATGCAACATCTCCTGAGCCCAATGAACTCCCCATTCCTGATCTTACCCATTCTCTTTAATTTCAGTCATTTACTTTTATGAGCAATTTCCCCATTCCCATTTAAGATTCTGCAATTTACTTTCCGTCATTTACATTCAGCTTTTTATTTCTAGCATTTACTTTTCTGTTATTTACTTTACCGCCATTTAATTTTCTGCAATTCTCAACTCAAATTCTGATTAGCTCAACTAGAACATTCCTCTAATTAAAGTTGCTTGATCAATCAATCCCTGTGGGATTTGACCTCACTCTATTGTGAGTTTTTACTTGACGATAAATTCGGTACACTTGCCGAAGGAAATTTGTTATGAGACAAGTTTTTCGTGCATCATGAACTACATTGGAGAATCCTATGGAAACACTTACAATCCTTCATGGAGAAATCACCCTAATTTCTCATGGAAGGATCCACAGAAGCCTCAACAAGGCTTCAATAATAATAATGGTGGGAGAAATAAGTTTGGCAATAGCAAGCCTTTTCCATCATCTTCTCAGCAACAGATAGAGAATTCTAAGCAGAGCATCTCTGACTTAGCAACCATAGTCTCTGATCTATCTAAGACCACTCTCAGTTTCATGACTGAAACAAGATCCTCTATTAGAAATTTAGAGGCACAAGTGGGCCAGCTAAGTAAAAGAGTTACTAAAATCCCTCCTAGTACTCTCCCAAGCAATATAGAAGAAAATCCAAAGAGAGAGTGCAAGGCCATCAACATACCCAAAGTGGCCGAACATATAGACGAGGAAGAGGCAGTGATTTCCAGTGAAGAAGACCGCAATGGACGCCCACTGACCACTAAGGAGTTCCCTAATGAGGAACCAAAGGAATCTGAGGCTCATACAGAGACCATAGAGATTCCACTGAACTTACTGTTGCCATTCATGAGCTCTGATGAGTATTCTTCCTCTGAAGAGGATGAAGATATTGTTGAAGAGCAAGTTGCTCAATATCTAGGAGCTATCATGAAGCTGAATGCCAAGTTATTTGGTAATAAGACTTGGGAGGATGAAACTCCATTGCTCATCAATGAACTGAATGCCTTGGTTCAACTGAAATTACCTCAGAAGAAATCGGATCCTGGAATGTTCTTAATACCTTGTACCATAGGCACCATGACCTTTGAGAAGGCTCTGTGTGACCTGGGGTTAGGAATAAACCTTGTGCCACTATCTGTAATGGAGAAACTAGGGATTTTTGAGGTACAAGCTGCAAGAATCTCACTAGAATTAGCAGACAAATCAAGGAAACAAGCTTATGGACTTGTAGAGGATATCTTAGTGAAGGTTGAAGGCCTGTACATCCCTGCTGATTTCATAATCCTAGACACTGGGAAGGATGAGGATGAATCCATTATCCCTGGAAGACCCTTCCTAGCCACAACAAGAGCTGTGATTGATGTGTACAGAGGAGAGTTAGTCCTTCAATTGAATGAGGACTACCTTGTGTTTAAGGCTCAAGGATCTTTTTCTGTAACCGTGGAGAGAAAACATGAAAAGATTCTCTCAATACAGAGTCAAACAGAGCCCCCACACTCAACTTCTGGGTTTGGTGTTGGGAGGCCACCATCATGCTATGAGATTTTGTGAAGCTCTCTAAGAGCTCACTCTCAAGCTATTGACATTAAAGAAGCGCTTATTGGGAGGCAACCCAATGTTATTTAATTATATTTATTTTTATAGACACTTGTTTTCCATTGTCATGTTATGTTTTCTTTAGGTAGATGATCATGTGGAGTCACAAAAACAACTGCAGAATTAAAGTGGAATCAAAAACAGCATAAAAAATAGCACACCCTGGAGGACAGGCTTACTGGCATTTAAACGCCAGTAATGATAGCAGAATAGGCGTTTAACGCCCAGTCTGGCAGCATTCTGGGTGTTAAACGCCAAAATTGGCAGACAGACTGACGTTTAACGCCAGAAAAGGGTGTCTCATGTCTGGCTGGCGTTAAACGCCAGAATTGGCAGACAAACTGGCGTTTAACGCCCGAAAAAGGTGTCTAGTTGGTGTTAAACGCCAGAAATGGGCATGAGCCTGGCATTTAACGCCAGAAAAGGTAGCAGAGATGGCGTTAAACGCCAGAAATGGCACACAGAGGGTGTTTAAATGCCAGAAAGGTACAGAGACCAGAATTCTTTGACACCTCAGGATCTGTAGACCCCACAGGATTCCTACCTACCCCACTTCTCTTTCTCTCCTCTTCACACCTTTTCATAACACTCTTCCCCAAATACCCTTGACCAATCACATCAATATCTCTTTCCCAAACACCATTCACCTATCAAATCCTACCCTCTTCCCCACAATCTCTTCACCACTCACATCCATCCACTACTCCCCAAAAACCCATCATAAAACCCCATCTACCTCACCATTCAAATTCAAAACATTTCCCTCCTAAACCCAACCCCTTCATACACGACTTCCCTCTTCTCTTACCATATAAATACCCTTCCTTACCACCTTCAATTTCACACATCATAAACACTTACACCCCCCTTGGCCAAACTCATCACACCCCTCCATCTCCTCCATTTCTTCTTCTTCTCCTCATTTCTTTCTTCTTTTGCTCGAGGACGAGCAAACCTTTTAAGTTTGGTGTGGGAAAAAGCTCTGCTTTTTATTTTTCCACAACCATTAATGGCACCTAAGGCCGGAGAAACCTCTAGAAAAAGGAAAGGGAAGGCGATTGCTTCCACCTCCGAGACATGGGAGATGGAGAGATTCATCTCAAAAGTCCATCAAGACCACTTCTATGAAGTTGTGGCCAAGAAAAAGGTGATCCCCGAGGTCCCCTTCATGCTCAAAAAGAGTGAATATTCGGAGATCCGACGTGAGGTTCGAAGAAGAGGTTGGGAAGCTCTCACCAACCCCATCCAACAAGTCAAAATCTTAATGGTTCAAGAGTTCTATGCTAATGCATGGATCACTAAGAACCATGATCAAAATGTGAACTCGGACCCAAAGAATTAGCTCACAATGGTTCGGGGAAAATACTTGGATTTCAGTCCAGAAACTGTGAGGTTGGCATTCAACTTGTCAATAATGAGAGGAGATCCTCATCCTTTCACTAGAAGAGTCATCTTTAATCAAAGGTTGGACCAAGTCCTCATGGACATCTGTGTAGAAGGAGTGCAATGGAAGAGAGACTCCAAAGGCAAGACGCTTCAACTGAGAAAGCTTGACCTCAAGCCCGTGGCTGATGACATGTCATCATGTCATATTTTTCTATGCTTTTTCATAAAAGAAATTTATGATTAGTGCTTAAATATTGCATTCTTTTGTGTTTAAATGGTAGATTTCCTTGATCTTTTGATTTTATAAACTTTGTAGGAAATAAGAAGAAAAAAAGAAGCAGAAAAGCACAAAATAAGCTAAAAAGGAGAAAAAAAGAGTTTTAGGGCACACTTTGAAGTTAGAACACACTTTGATGCCTTAGGCCACGCTTTTAAAGCGTGGCCCATGACCATGAATGCAAGAAACAAAGGCCAGCGCTCAATTTGAAGAGAGCGCTAAGTTAAAAGAGTTAACTTTTTCGGGCTTTTCTATAGCCTTGTGACAGCATGACCATGCCTCCTTCAAAGTTCCATAACTTGAGCTACAGATGTCCAATTGATGCAATTCTAGTTGCGTTGAAAAGCTGACATTCAAAGCATTCCAACGATATATAATGATCCATATTTGGCATACAATTGAAGCACAAGTAAAAGGTATCTTTAAGACCCAAAAATCAACCAAAAATGGGGCAGCCAGGGCTCGAAGAAGGAACCAGGGTAGCGCCCAAGGGAACAAGGCAAAGGCATAGCGCTCAGTTAACTTAGTTAACTTTATCGTGCCTTATTCAAAAGAAAATACAAGGAGCAGCACACTAAAGGGTTCCACCAAGGCTCGACGTTGAGGCCTCATTCCACAACAAAGGGGGCTTAGTGAAGTTTGTTAACTGAGCGCTAGTTTCATAAATTGAGGGGCCAAGGTGGCCTCACCATGATTCGAAGCTGGAGTCCCTCATTCCTTCACAATGGAGTACTAAGTTGGAATAGGCAACTGAGCGCTATGGAGGCTGCACCCAAAAGCTTGGCACGCAACAAAATTAAGGAACCTGGGCCAATAATTTGAGCGCTCCGTTGGTGAAGTTAACTGAACGCTTCCATGGGAGGTGGCCTTGGTTCAATTTCAATTAAAAAAAACCAATTGGTAGCCAATTCTTCACCAATTGAACCAAGGCCATCCAGATCCACTCTTCTTCAAATCCAAAGCAAGCAAAGCCCATTACCATCACTCAAAGGCACAAGAGATAATTAGAATAGGAATTTCATTTAATTGTAATTTATTTTTAATTTCAATTTCATTTTCATTTGTAAAGCCTATATAAAGGCATCAATTCCATTTCATTAGGAGGGTGGTGCACGAAATTGTGATCATCAATGGCGCCATCAACATGGTACGCACAATTGTAATCTCAACTCTTTATCACAACTTCGCACAACTAACCAGCAAGTGCACTGGGTCGTCCAAGTAATAAACCTTACGCGAGTAAGGGTCGATCCCACGAAGATTGTTGGTATGAAGCAAGCTATGGTCATCTTGTAAATCTCAGTTAGGCGGATTCAAATGGTTATGGATGATGAATGATTAAAAGATAAATAAAACATAAAATAAAGATAGAGATACTTATGTAATTCACTGGTGAGAATTTCAGATAAGCGTATGAAGATGCTTTGTCCCTTCCGTCTCTCTGCCTTCTTACTGTCTTCATCTAATCCTTCTTACTCCTTTCCATGGAAAGCTGTATGTTGGGCATCACCATTGTCAGTGGCTACAATCCAGTCGTCTCAGTGAAAATGTTCAACGCACTCTGTCACAGAACGGCTATTCATCTATCGGTTCTCGATCATGTCGGAATAGAATCCAGTGATTCCTTTGCGTCTGTCACTAACGCCCCACAATCACGAGTTTGAAGCACGTCACAATCATTCAATCTTTGAATCCTACTCAGAATACCACAGACAAGGTTTAGACCTTCTGGATTCTCAAGAATGCCACCATCAATTCTAGCTTATACCACGAAGATTCTGATTAAGGAATCCAAGAGATAAACACTCAATCGAAGGTAGAATGGAGGTGGTTGTCAGGCACACGTTCATAGGTGAGAATGATGATGAGTGTCACGGATCATCACATTCATCAAGTTGAAGAACAAGTGATATCTTAGAACAAGAACAAGCTGAATTGAATGGAAGAATAATAGTAATTGCATTGATACTCGAGGTACAGCAGAGCTCCACACCTTAATCTATGGTGTGTAGAAACTCCACCATTGAAAATACATAAGAACATAGTCTAGGCATGGCCATGAGGCCAGCCCCAAAACGTGATCTAAGGTAGCATAGAACTACTCAAAGATTAGCCTGCAAATACAATAGCAAAAGGTCCTATTTATAGAGAACTAGTAGCTTAGGGTTTACAAAAATCAGTAAATGACGTAAATATCCACTTCTGGGCCCACTTGGTGTGTGCTTGGGCTGAGCATTGAAGCATTTTCGTGTAGAGACTTTTCCTGGAGTTAAACGCCAGCTTTTGTGCTAGTTTGGACGTTTAACTCCCACTTTGGTGCCAGTTCCGGCGTTTAACGCTGGGAATTCTGATGCTGACTTTGAACGCCGGTTTGGGCCATCAAATCTTGGGCAAAGTATGGACTATTATATATTCCTGAAAAGCCCTGGATGTCTACTTTCCAACGCACTTGAGAGCGCACCAATTGGGTTTCGGTAGCTCCAGAAAATCCACTTCGAGTGCAGGGAGGTCAGAATCCAACAGCATCTGCAGTCCTTTTCAGCCTCTGAATCAGATTTTTGCTCAGGTCCCTCAATTTCAGCCAGAAAATACCTGAAATCACAAAAAAACACACAAACTCATAGTAAAGTCCAGAAAAGTGAATTTTAAATAAAAACTAATAAAAATATAATAAAAGCTAACTAAAACATGCTAAAAACATACTAAAAACAATGCCAAAAAGCGTATAAATTATCCGCTCATCAAAGGGCTGGCTCTACTAGAGAGCATTAGGAGTAGAATAGAGAGCTCTATCTTTTAATTTTCCTTTTCGAATTGAGATCAGATCTGAGATTGTTTGCTGTTTTCATTTTCTTTCTTCTGCAACCTTTTCTTTCTGATTCTGGGTTTGTGAACTTTGATTGAAGAATTCTTTGGAGTTCTTCCTCTTGGACTTCCATTGTTTTTTTTTTTTTGCTTTCTGAATTTAAGAATTGAAGATCTGATTTCAATTGTCTCTTTAAGTTTCAATCTGAAGCAAGTTTTCATTTCTGATTTTACTTCTCCTGCAAATTTTCATTTCTGTTTAGATCTGCTGCAATTCTCTTCATCTCTTACTTCTCTGATCTTACTACACTTTACAATTCCAGTTTTATTTTAAATCCCAGTCCCCAAATCCTTTATTCTTCAAGCAATTTAAGATTCCCAGCAATTTAGATTCAGCAATTTAAGTTTCTTGCACTTTAAGTTTCAGTCATTTACTTTTCTTGCAATTTAAGTTTCAGCTATTTTACTTTCATGTTCTTTAAGTTACTTGCAATTTATCTTTTCTGCACTTTACTTTTACTGCAATTTACCTTCTGCATTTTAAATTCCTTGCAATTTCTTTTCTGTTACTCAATTTCACTCAAATCACCAATGTTAGCTTGACTAAACTAATCACCCACTAATGTTGCTTAATCCATCAATCCCTGTGGGATCGACCTCACTCTAAGTGATTTATTACTACTTGATGCGACCCGGTACACTTGCCGGTGAGTTTTGTGTTGGAATCGTTTTCCACACATCAGCGGCTAGAGGATGGTTAGAGTTCATCGAATGCTCTATCATTCCTACTAGCAACCGGTCTGAAGTTACTGTGGACCATGCTATCATGATCCATAGTATCATGATGGAAGAGGAAGTAGAAGTTCATGAGATCATATCTCTAGAACTATACAAGGTGGCTGACAAGCCCTCCACTTTGGCAAGGTTGGCCTTTCCTCATCTCATCTGTCACTTATGCAATTCAGCCAGAGTTGTCATAGAGGAAGACATCATCATTGAAGGAGACAAGCCCATCACTAAGAAGAGGATGGAGCAAACAAGAGAGCCCACTCATGGACCTCAACAAGAGCATGAGGAAATTCCTCATCAAGAAATCCCTGAGATGCCTCAACACCTTTTTAGAAGATTTGAGTTCTAACGTGGAGCAACTAAAAATGGAGCACCAAGAGCACTCCATCATCCTCTATGAAATCAGAGAGGACCAAAAGGCCATGAGAGAGGAGCAACAAAGGCAAGGAAGAGACATAGAGGAGCTCAAGCACTCCATAGGATCTTCAAGAGGAAGAACTAGCCACCGTCACTAAGGTGGACCCGTTCTTTAATTTCCTTGTTCTTATTTTTCTGTTTTTCGGTTTTTATGCTTTATGTTCTGTCTATGTTTTTTTGTCTTTATTACATGATCATTAGTGTCTAGTGTCTATGTCTTAAAGCTATGAATGACTCCATGAATCTTTTACCTTTCTTAAAAGAAAAATGTTTTCTGAAAAAGAAAAAGAAGTACATGAGTTTCAAAATTTATCTTAAAATTAGCTTACTTATTTTGATGTGGTGGCAATACTTTTTGTTTTCTGAATGAATGCTTGAACAGTGCATATTTTTTGATAGTGAAGTTTATGAATGTTAAAATTGTTGGATCTTGAAAGAATAATGGAAAAAGAGAAATGTTATTGATAATCTGAAAAATCATAAAATTGATTCTTGAATCAAGAAAAAGCAGTGAAAAACAAAAGCTTGCAAAAAAAAGGCGAAAAAAATAAAGAAAAAGAAAGAAAAAAAGCAAGCAGAAAAAGCCAATAGCCCTTTAAACTAAAAGGCAAGAGTAAAAAAGGATCAAAGGCTTTGAGCATTAATGGATAGGAGGGCCCAAAGAAATAAAATCCTGGCCCAAAGGAATAAAATCCTGGCCTAAGCGGCTAAATCAAGCTGTCCCGAACCATGTGCTTGTAGCGTGAAGGTGTCAAGTGAAAAGCTTGAGACTGAGCGGTTAAAGTCGTGGTCCAAAGCAAAAAAAGTGTGTGCTTAAGAACTCTGGGCACCTCTAACTGGGGACTCTAGCAAAGCTGAGTCACAATCTGAAAAGGTTCACCCAGTTATGTGTCTGTGGCATTTATGTATCCGGTGGTAATACTGGAAAACAAAATGGTTAGGGTCACGGCCAAGACTCATAAAGTAGCTGTGTTCAAGAATCAACATACTGAACTAGGAGAATCAATAAAACTATCTGAATTCTGAGTTCCTATGGATGCCAATCATTCTGAACTTCAAAAGATAAAGTGAGATGCCAAAACTGTTCAGAAGCAAAAAGCTACTAGTCCCGCTCATCTAATTGGAACTAAGCTTCATTGATATTTTGAAATTTATTTTATTTTCTCTTATTTTTATCCTATTGTTTTTATTTGCTTGGGGACAAGCAACAATTTAAGTTTGGTGTTGTGATGAGCGGATAATTTATACCCTTTTTGGCATTGTTTTTACATAGTTTGTGTTTTAGTTACTTTTTATTATATTTTTATTAGTTTTTATGCAAAAATCACATTTCTGGACTTTACTATGAGTTTGTGTGTTTTTCTATGATTTTAGGTATTTTCTGGCTGAAATTGAGGGACCTGAGCAAAAATCTGATTCAGAGGCTGAGAAAGGACTGCAGATGCTGTTGGATTCTGACCTTCCTACACTCAAAGTAGATTTTCTAGAGCTACAGAAGCCCAATTGGCCAGATCTCGATTGCGTTGGAAAGTAGACATCTTGGGCTTTACAGAAATGTTAAATACTCTATACTTTGCCCGAGATTTGATGGCCCAAACTGGCGTTTAAACGCCCACCAAAGACCATTTTCTGGCGTAAAATGCCAGAACTGGCACCAAACTGGAGTTAAACGCCCAAACTGGCATCCAAGTTGGCGTTTAACTCTAGAAATGGCCAATGCACGTGTAAAGCTCAATGCTCAGCCCAAGCACACACCAAGTGGGCCCTGGAAGTGGATTTCTGCACTATCTGCACTTAGTCACTTATTTTCTGTAATTCCTAGTAATTAGTTTAGTATAAAAAGCACTTTTTACTATTGTATTCATATCTTTTGATCATCTTATCATGTTTTGGAGGCTGGCCATTTGGCCATACCTAGACCTTTTTCTCTTATGTATTTTCTACCGTGGAGTTTCTACACCTCATAGATTATGGTGCGGAGCTCTGCTGTTCTTCATGAATTAATGCAAGTACTATTGTTTCTCTTTCAATTCACGCTTACTTCTTCTCCAAGATATACTCTCGTACTTAATTCAGTTAAGTTAGAATGAAGGGGTGACCCGTGACAGTCACCATAACCATTTGAATCCGCCTGACTAAGATTTACAGGATGACTATAGCTTGCTTCAAGCCAACAATCTCCGTGGGATCGACCCTTACTCACGTAAGGTATTACTTGGAGGACCCAGTGCACTTGCTGGTTAGTTGTGCAGAGTTGTGAAAAGTGTGATCACAATTTCGTGCACCAACCTCTATCGCTCAAGTTATGATCGATTTAGTACGAAGAGTCCAGGATTGATAGCTTAGCAATTCCTTCATTTTTTCATGAGTTCTCCTTTTTTACATGCTTTTTCTTCATTCCTTCAATCCAATATTTGCCTTCTATACTTGAAATCACTTAAAAAATATATCAAAGCATTGAATGGAATTAAAGTGAATTAAATTTATCAATTTTTGGGCCTAAAAAGTATGTTTTTACTCTTAAGCACAACTTAAGAAAAATTTACAAAACCATGCTATTTTAGTGAATAAACGTGGGAAAAAATTAATAAAATCCTCTAAATTCAACACAAGATAAACCCTAAAAATTGGGTTTATCAGCCTTATAGAGTTTCTGAGGATATGGCAGCTTGGCTTTGTATTCAGGGGTCTTGAGTGGTGCAGGGTGATTGTCCATAGCGACTGAGGAAGGTTGTCAGCCTGCCTCAGTGGGAAGCTTCCTGAACTGTGGTGTATGTTGCCTTCCTCTTCTGGGTGTTGAACGCCCCTATTGCTCTCTTCTGGGAGTTGAACGCTAGGAGCAATAGTCTAGGATGCTACTCATTCTTCTTCTGGTGTGATATTGTATTGAGGTGGGGTAGGCAGTGTTCTGCCACTCCGTCGCTCAATTGTCTGGCATTCTTCAGCTGCTTGCTTAGCCTTTATTTGGTGTAGTTCTGTTTTCACATTCTGGAGGGATGCTTGGGTCTCCTGGGCTATGTTGTGCTGGCTCCTTGTGAATGTATGTGTGCTCTCTAGTTGCTTTGTCAAAATGTCTAACCATTCAGCCATTGCTTTGTTCTGAGCTAGGAGTATGTGATGTCCTAAAAACTGTCTCTCAACAATTTTCTACCGGCAAGTACACCGGATTGTCGTCAAGTAAAAATTCACTATTGAGTGAGGTCGAATCCCACAGGGATTGGTTGGTTGATCAATGTTAATTGGAGAATTGTTCTAGTTGAGCTGAATCAGATTGAAATTGGAGTTGCAGAACGTAATTTGGTGGGAAACTTAAATTTGAAAGAAATTAAAGGAACAAAAATTAAATTGTGGAATATAAAGAACAGAAACTTGAATTGCAAGTAATTAAAGTGTAGAAGCTTAAATTGCAAGAAATTAAAAGGAAATGGGGATTTATCATGAAATTAAAGAAGCAGAATGTAATGAGAATGGGAAAAATCAGAGTAGTGGATTCATTGGGTTTCAGGACATATTGAACTCTCCGGATCAAATCATTTTCATCTCTTCCTCAATCAATGCATTCATTGACTTTGATTGGCAATCTTAGATGAGTGGATCCCAATGTCTTGGCTCACTAATCTCTCTAAGCATGAACAAATGCCCAATGTCTTGATTTAATTGCTCATGGGAAGAGTTGAAGTTCGGTCACTAATTAGACCACACAAATTCATAGATCCAAGTGTTGGTAGGATTAAATGTCACAGTATCCATCCAAACCCCGATCTAATACACTATGAGAAAGCAATTCTAGCCTGAATTCCTCATCCATCTCTCAGGGATCTGAGGAATTATGGATAGCTTCTCTGTCAAGACAACTATCCAATTGAATTAAGATCGAAAGCTTTCTAACAAAAGTCAAGAGGAAAGAAAGAAGAAGAACATGAAAAATGTTATTGATCCATTAAATTACAATAGAGCTCCCTAACCCAATGAAAGGGGTTTAGTTGTTTATAGCTCTCAAAATGGAAAACAGAATTGGAAAATACATTGCAGAATTAAAAAAGTGCAGAAACAGAAAATTGGGCAGAGTTTCAGTACAATCTATCAGCCCCCCTTCTTTTCCAACTTAAACTCTAAGCTATTTATACACTTTCTTCAATTGGTCTCTCAAGCTTGGATGTGGGCCTTGGCCTTTTGTTGAAGCAGATTCAAGTGGCTCATCATGGTATTGAAGATGGATGTTGGTTAATTAATGATTCTGCCCAAATGCTGAAGCTGCTGGTATTGACGTTTGCCTCAACGTTGGGGATCCAACATTACATTCAACGCTGCTGACCAGTGCGTACACATAATGCCTTGTGCGTGCGGACACTTCTGAGTTTTTCTACCTGTGCGTGCGCACACCATGTCATGCCCACGCACACTAGGCTTTTTGCGCAGCTTGAATTTTTGAGAGCTATCGAAGACGTTGGACCAAGCGTTGGGGTGCAAACGTTACTGCAAATGCTAGGACCTGTGCGTCAGCACACTGCTCTATGCGTGCACACACTTTCCTTTTTTCATTTTGTGCGGGCACACACCGTGCTGTGCGTATGCACACATAGCAGAACTCCCAGCTCCAGTTTTGTTCATCTATCGTGGACGATTGACCCAGCGTTGGGCTGGCAATGTTGCCTCTAACATTGCTACTCGTGCGTGCGCACACTGCCTTGTGCGTGCGCACACTTCTGGATTTCTCTTCTTCTGCGTACGCACACTATGCTATGCGCACGCACACATGGTGATTTTCACAAGTCCAGAATTAAGCACCCTTGAAGACGTTGGAGGTGACGTTGGTGATCCAACGCTCCCTCCAACGTTGGCACCAGCAGGTTTAGATGTTGTAGCCCTTCTCCCCACGTTTGAGGTAACGTTGGTGAGCCAACTTAGCCACCAACGTTGTTTCCCTTTCTTCATTCCATAGCCATTTTTCCTTGAATTTCCATGCTTCTCTTCACCTATCATCATCTCATATATGCATCAAATCTTTGCTAAAGTCATGAGAATTTGCATCATTCTTAGCACAAGTAATTGTGGCCAAAATCTCATGAAAATGCATTAATTTAGCCGCACATGAACTTTTAATCCAAATGCTTACTTATAGCACAAGAAAGTGTATAAAATCTACTAAAAACAAAAGAAAAATGCTAGTGAAACTAGCCTAAGATGCCTTGACATCACAACACCAAACTTAAATCTTGCTTGTCCCCAAGCAAGCAAGGAATTATGAGAAGAATGAATGAAATAGTAGGTAATACATATCTATATGAGCAAGTAATTGAATTGGATTCATGGGGTTTTATGCAGAGAATGTTGCAGCTCACTTTTATTGACTCTTAGGTGAGAGGTGTCCCTTTAAGCATCAACCAAAACACTGCTATGACCTCTTATTATTCATCCTTGGTTTGTTTTTCTTTATTTTTCTTTTTCTCTGAACTTATTTTTCACTTGTAGCTTAGTGTCTTGTGTGGTAGGAGCTTCTTATCTTATTTTCACTCAACACATATTCACCACAGACACTTGGCTTAGAATTCTTCTTAAGACATTGGTGCCCAGCACCATTTTGGGTTACTAAATGCCTTGTAACTACGTTGCTCTTGATAATGAACTTTTCGTTGATAATCCCGGATTAGTTAGCCTAAGTTACCAAGTGTTAAAGCACTCCATAGAACCTAGTCATCTAAGTAGATCCTAGTACAAAGACATCACAGGCATATGTCTTAAGATCCAAGCTATTGGTGTCTAGCCTTGTTCTTTGTTTCTTCTATTTTTGTTGCCACTTTTGGCTTTTCTTTTTTTCTTTCTTTTTATTTGTTTTCTTTCTTCCAAGGATTTCTAATTGCTAAGATTCATAGACAGCATCAAGTTTACATTAAAGAGGGACATTCTATTTTTTATTTGTAACGACCCAACTCCCAGTATGCCATGGTCATACAAGAAGCTAAGTGTTACTAACTTGTCCTTCCTAACTATTATCTATTATTTAACATATGAGCCTGTGCCTTGTTAGAATGTTGCCAATTTTATGAGTAACTTTTTTTTATTCGCTGCGGATGATAATGTAAAAATAAACAAGCATACATTGAGAGCAATAAAAGCAAGCTTAGAGAAATATAAAAATATAGCAGATAATATACATCATGTACACTATAACAAAACATGTAGCTTTTACGCAAGATCAAATCAGTTTACATCCTCTTCAACCTACGTAGATAATATATACATGACACTCCCAGGGCCTGGCCTATAGAAAAAGCCGCTAAACTGGCGCCCAGGCTAGCCTAACCACTCTACAGCTCCTAGCTCTCGGGTGTACTAACACAAATGAGAGACTAACTAACAGATAATGTTAGACTAGAGTGTCATCAAAAGAATGCCCCTACTGCTGTCAGACTATATCTACACGTGGCCATTCGGAAGATCGTCATGAGGCTGGCCCATCTCCTCATCCTGCTTTATCTATATTTCAGGATCCTCTTCCTCCTTATTGTCCGCAGCTACAGCCATACCCTCAGATCCACCAGAAACACTGCTGTCACTATGTACAAAACCATTCGCGAGCACAGGTGCGTTCGCATATATCGGAGCTATCCCGTCGTCCGATAGTGCCGGCTCATCAGGATGTGGAAAGTCTGATAACGGCTCAGGGGAAAGTCCCACTCTAGTGGAATCATAGGTACGTAGTCACCAGCTAACTCAGACTCATCAGGAATGATAGGCTCAGGTGCCACCTCATTCAATGGTTAAGCTGGTATAGAGTGTCCGTGATCATCGGGAAAAGGATATCCAGGTGCGTCAGGGTGTAACCAGGATAAGGAAAAGTCGTAGGGAGCATCAGAATCAAAAAGCAAACTATACAAAGGATGTTGGAAGGGACGGTTTTGGAACGTATAACGTCTCATACGAAGCTCCGCACTCAGAATGTAGTAACTATAGTACACTGGATCCTCGTAAATATATAGGTCTTCAACTTCATAGAATATCACGCCCGTTTCCATCTGAATGGGAGGAAGGGAGAGAAGGGGGTAAGAACTGGGGAGTCCTTAGTAAGGTCGGGGTTATTAGTTACGTTCATTTACACAGTGTCGATTAGTAGACGAATAACAGAATGTAGCGAAGCAGTAAACAGAAGATAAAGATAGAAAGAGAAAGTAGAGACAACAGAAAGCATAACACAAACAAAAGAATACAAGAAAATGTAACACAGAAATAGCATACAAGCAAACAAACATAGGAAAATAGATCACACACAGAAAAGAATGCAACAGAGAATGATGCGCAGACAAGAATGATGCATGTCTAGCCCTAGCGTAGGCCATAAGCTCATGTGTCGATTAGCTGCCCGCAATCCCGACATTTATCCGGTCACGAGTAATCCCGATTTCCCAGATACGATTTTTCGTTCCTAAAGGATGGTAATAGCCGCTCATTTGAGATGGCCTCTGCTTAATGCAGGAAACTCTGCTCTGCTCTAGGGAATCGAAAAATGGTTGTAGGTAACTTAGTATCCCTACAGAAACTCTGGGTTGCATCAAGTAACTAATATTTATTCAATATAGCTCTGGGTTGCGTCAAGCAACTAATATATATATATAAATATAGCTCTGGGTTGCATCAAGCAACTAATATATATATATAAATATCTCTTTATCATATTACTCTTCTCTTTATATCTCTTTACTCTGTTCTGGTTTCTCTTTTCTCTGTATCTCTTTACTCTGCTCTGGTTACTCTGTTCTCTGTATCTCTTTTCTCTTCTCTGATTACTCTTTCCATCTGTATCTGTATTACTCTTTTTCTCTTTATCTCTTTACTTTACTCTGGTTACTCTGTTTTCTGTGTTTCTCTACTCTGCTCTGATTGCTCTGCTTAACGTATGTATTTAAAGCTTATGTAAATTTCGGTATCAATAGTTAGCCTGTCCCAAGTATAGGTTCATTAAGTCTATACTGAAACAGTTTATCTTTTCATATAATACCTAATCCTAGTCGCAACTCAAAGACTAACTATGTTGCCCTAGTTTGTTCACTAGTCTCTGTCTGTTTTTCTATCATTAAAACTTTATAGACTTTTTCTTCGATTTTTATGTTTTCTTCAAATTTTTATCTTTTATTTATCTTTTCGTCACTAATATGTTTTTACCACTCCCTAAGTGTTTTATAAAGGTAATTATGAGATTATGCGCTTAAAGTTGTCTTTCTAAAGCTTTTACAGAAAACTGCCTTTTCCGCATTATTTAATTATTTTTATTAAAATATTATTTTTAATTAAATATTATTATTTAATATTTTATTATTATTTATTATTTTATTATTAATTTTTCGAAAATTAACTTACCTTTTACTTTTTACCTTTAAAATTCACTTTTTACCACCCGTAACTTTTAATATTTCTACTTTAACCACCCTAACTTTTGGAAACTACCAAATAACCCCTTAAACACCAAAATTTTTATTTCCTTGCCCTTTTAAAGATCTAAAGCCTGTTCTTCCATGTTCTTCATCACACTCCAAGTGTTCTTCGTGTTCTTCATAAATTTTTTAGATTCTTTCTCTGTTTTTACCCGTTTTTCAGTTTTTTCAGCAACTGATTTTTACTATAATTCGTAATAAATTCCCAGCCACTAAAACACAATCTTTTCCACATGATTTCAACACAAATTGAACCCCAATTTAGGGCCTAGGGTTTCATTTTCCAGCAGCTCCAAGAACATAAACTTAAAGCTTAAATTTCATCAAATTTCATCAAAATTTTACCAAATTTTTACCAAAAATCAATCATATATGCAACCAATTTTTAGCACAGCCAAATCATACAACATTCACACAACTCAAACACAAATAATCAAGATTAATTTCGTTACACCCTACCTGGTTTTGCTGCTCCTAATTCAGTTAGACTTTCAGGTGGTCCTTTAGCACTTTTTCCTCCTAAATCACATCAAGAACAACTTTACATCCAAAAACCCTCAACTAACCAAATCACCCTCAGCACGTTAAGAGGTGATTTCTAACCTTATACTTTCGGAAAGTCATGTTTCTTGGCCCTCAAGTCAAGTTAAGCATGATTCCTAAGGAAGAACATCAAGAAAACACATATTTAAGCATGTTTCCTTAAAACCAAATCAAAAGGGAGATGGTGCAGCCAACTCACCTTGATTCCAGCCTTGATAAGTCATATGATCATGTAGAGAAAGAAGAGAGGATCATTTTGGTCGGATTGGAATTTTGATTTGAGTTTTAGTTCAGAAGAAATCAAGCTTTGAAGATTTAGAACTAAGAACTTTTCTCTCTTTTTCTCTCCTCCTATTTTCGGCCACAAAGTGAAAATGAGCCAGCCTTGGGGGTTTTGGGGGTATAGGGTGAGTTGTGATTGGTTGGCTTGGAGGTGGATTAAAATAATATTAAAATATCTCAGGTGTATAACTACTAAAACTAGATGTATCGGAACACTCGTGAAAACATCTCTAAAAATTATTTTCTGAGTTACTAGCATAAATGACACTAGTAACATATTTATTATGAGAATAAAATATGTATAATAAGGCCTTAGCATTGCTAAAGTCATCAGAGAGTGCTGGTGCTAAGCTGCACCAGTAAACTATGAACCCGGTTAAACCGATTTTCTATTTTTAACTAAAACTGACCAGGTAACCTTATAATATTATTCAAAAAGCTTCTAATACTCATATAATGATAATATTATACTATTATCTCTCTTCTCTCATGAATCGAGTTCGGTTCGTCAAACTAAGACTATTTACCAAAAACAGAATCAAAACTCCTAACAGATACGGTTCAAAAACTAGGTTTTTCGTGATTGCATTATCGAGCTTGCCTCAGAAGAGGTTCTAGCTTAAGGATGACATAATGACAATAAGGATTGAGATGCTTGATGATATAGCAGAGGTTCTCCCTTTAATGTTCTTCTGGAGAAATTCGTACTTTCAGAAAAGATCTCACGTACTCAAAAATCAGGGTTGTTACATTATTCATCATTAGTGAGCTAACTACATAATCAGACATACATACCACCACTTAATCTTTATTTTATTCCTTACTAAATAGAACCAATTCACTTCTGTTCAATCATTTCTTTTATTTTATTAAAATAAGGGAACTAATGCACGGAAACTTGTCTCTCAACAAATTTCCTTCGGCAAGTATACCGAATTGTCGTCAAGTAAAAAAGTCACAGTAGAGTGAGGTCAAATCCCACAGGGATTGATTGGTCAAGCAACTTTAACTGGAAGAATGTTCTAGTTGAGCTAACCAGAAAGTGAGTTGAGAATTGCAGGAAATTAAATGGCGGGAAAGTAAATAGCAGAAAATAAATGACGGGAAGTAAAGTGCAGAATCTTAAATGGGGAAGGGAAGTTTAGCATGAAAGTAAATGGCAATAAGTAAAGAGAATGGGTAAGATAAGAAATGGGGAATTCATTGGGCTTAGGAGATGTTGCATTCTTCGGATCAAGTTCATTTTCATCTCTTCCTCAATCAATGCATTCATTGATCTCCTTGGCAATCTTAAGTGATTGAATTCCAATTCCTTGGTAATTCAATCTCTCAAATCAGAGCCCCTTTTCTAGTTCAAAGCTCTCCCTATTTATACTACTCTTCTGATCTTCTAGTTGGCTCTTCAAGTCTTGGATATGGGCCTTTGGATCTTGAGTTAAAGCAGTTATCTTCTTCAGTGGGCTCAGCTTTACTTGCAGAGAAAGTGTTAAGTAGGCAGGGACTTTAGCTTAGGGCGGTAGTGGTGTTAACGTTAAGTGAAAATGTGGGGTTGAGAATGTTAGTGACAATCACCTTTTTCACTAAGGTTCCTAACCCAAAGTGGTCCACGTTAACTTCAACGTTAGTGGCACTAACGTGACCACTAACGTTGACCCTTGGCCCTTCGTAAACGTTACTGGGGTTTACCTTTTTTAATAACGTTGAGAGTACCCCTTTCTCCCTACGTTAGAGTTCACGTTAGAATAGTTAACGTGGCCTTTAACGTAGGATTGCCAAATCTTCGAGAGCGTTAGTGACACTTACCTTTGTTACTAACGCTTCAGAACGCCCCTACTTCCCACGTTAGAGTTCACGTTAACTAAGTTAACGTGACTTCTAACGTGGTATTGATAGCCATCTCCAACGTTAGTGACAAAGGTGAGTGTCACTAATGTTGGCTCATCATCCCTCTTCTCCATGTTAGCTTCCACGTTAATGTAATTAACGTGGCAACTAATGTGGCTCATAGTGGCTCAATCTAATGTTAGTGACAAAGGTGAGTGTCACTAACGTTGGTGATTCTTGCTCCCTCTACGTTAGAGTCCACGTTAACTAGGTTAACGTGGCTTTTAACGTAGCCAATATGGGCTTAGTCCAACGTTAGTGACAAAGGTGAGTGTCACTAACGTTGGCATCATCTTGTTCTTCCACGTTAGAGCTCACGTTAACTAAGTTAATGTGGCTCTTAACGTGGCCAATTGCCCCTTTTGGAACGTTAGTAACACTTACTTTTACCACTAACGTTGGAGTTCTATTTCTCTTCCACGTTAACATAGTTAACGTGGCAACTAACGTGGGCTATGACGGCTCACGAAGGCGTTATTGGCAATCACTTTTCTCATTAACGTTGCAAGCTAGCCTTCATTCCACGTTAGTGGTCACGTTAGCTAGACTAACGTGGCTGCTAACGTGGTTCTTCCTTGCTTCCTTTATCCTGAAATCAAGCAATAAAGTGCATCAAAGCTCTGATCCAAGTTATGAGACATGCATCATTCAATTTGTCCTTTAATTCATGCATAATTCTCATGAAATCATGTAAAATTCACAATGTTTGGTTGAATCAAGATGTAAGTGATTATTAACCCAAAACTTGCTTATTTCCTAAGAAAATGCATGAAACTACCTTAAAACCATAAAGAAAAGGCCAGTGAAACTGGCCAAAATGCCCTGGCATCACAACACCAAACTTAAAGCTTGCTTATCCCTAAGCAAGTACTAGAACAAGAGAATGATGAATGAAATGACAAGAGGAATGAATCATTATTGTGGAAGTCATGTTCTTGGTTTTATGGGGTTTCATGCATAGCAACTTAGGTTCATTCCTTTATTGGCTTTCAGACCTTTATCATGCCTTGGAATACTCACTTGATTGCACCCTTTGAGACTTTTATTTATTGATCCCTTTGTCTTTCCAAGGTTTATTTCTTCCTTAGGCTAAGTGTTCTGTGAGGGGGTGACTCTTTAAGATAAGCTTTCAGCCAACACTCCCAAACTAGTTGGTTCAAGGTGCTAGGTGTTGAAACACACCTAAGGACTTACTCCCTCAAGTCTCTCTCCCCCATACATGCACACCACAGGCACATGGTTTGTTATTTTCTTTCCTTGAGGTCTTGGTGTCCAGCACCTCATTGGGTTACTAGATGTTCTGTAGCAAGGTTGCTCTTGATAGTGGATTTTCAGTTGATAATCCCGGGTTAGTTAACCCAAGTTACCAAGCGATGAAGCACTCCTAAGAACTTATTCATCCAAGCAGATCCTTGGTACAAGAGCACCACAGACACATCCCTCAAGTTTCAAGCCCTTGGTGCCTAGCCTTATTCTTTATTAACTTTTCTTTCTTTTTTAAACCCTTATTGTTTTTTTCTTTTTCTTATTAGGATCTTATTATTTAGCTAGTCTCATGGGGTGTGTTTCAAGTATATGATTCAAGACAGATAGTTGCCTTCCCACCTTGTTGGTGAACCAACTTAGCTAAGTGATTACTACACCACAAATTTAAGGACCTACTCCACAACTTGAACATCACTCTGGTCTTTTATAACATCTCTTTTTATTGGACTTAAAAGCACAAGCATACAATAAGCAAGATGAAAATGAAGGCAGGCAATTTGACTAGCAAGCATAGACCTAGGCAAAAGCAAACTTAAAGACAGAATTGAAAATTCCAAAGCTACTATGGAAGCATGTTCTATTTCATACATGATTTTCCTTATTTAAAAAAAAAAAAACTTGAAATAGAAAGATGGAACAATGAGGGAACTCCACCACCTTTTACTCTTGGGGGTGCTCATGCTCTCCTTCCTGTTTGTCCTCCTTGTGTTTTTCTTGAGTGCTTGCACTCCCACTTCCCTTGCTTTTTCCAATCAACTTCTTCCAGAAGCCAGCATCTTCCATCTTCTTTTTCAATGTTTCCTTCTGCTGTTTCACCTTCCTTTCCTCTTATTCTGTGAGATCTTTTTGGACCTCATCATACCTAGGGATTGCAGAGTGTAGATTATGCATATGACTAGACATATTGTTCAACTTGGCTTGAGTGTTTATGTTGAACTCCTCCCTATGTAGTTTTCATCCTTCATTCAGTACGCTGAACTCATTGAATGCCTTCGTCTGAGCTAGCTGTCGTTGATTGAGTTCTTGAAGGCATTTGTCTTGATGCTCTTACCTTTCAGTCACTTGATTGATGGCTTGAGTGAGCTGGGAGTAGTGTTCCATTTGCTGTTTCTGCCACTCCCCTTGTTGATTCATCCAATTAGAAAGCAGTTCTTCTTGACGATCTATCCTTTGGGCTTTAATGTGCAGTTGTTATTCTTGTCCCTCCGTATAACTCCTCACTAGCTCCTCAATGGCTCCATGAATGTGATTCAAGTTGATGTTAGTTGGATCATAGTACTCTTCTTGCTGATATTCTTCTTGTTGAGGTTCTTCTTGGTGAGGTTCTTCTTGTGGTGTTCTTCTCCCCATTTGAGGCCTTCTTTGTTGTTGGGCGGGTGTCACATATGTTATACGATGGAGTGTAACCATCCTTCCAGGGTTTACCCAAGTTAGATTGCTGTCCTCGAAGACTACCTTGGCTTTCATACACAGCCTAAGGATGGTGCTGGGGAACCAAAGTCTAGCACCTGGATCATTCTTCTCGGCTGATTCTTGAATCCCCTCAGCTATAATTTCGTTCACATTGATGCCTCCACCTTTACTAAGTAGTGTACCATAGTAGCTCGAGTAATGTTGACCTCAGAATTGTTTGCAGCTGGGAGGATAGATCTCTTCACAAGTTCAAACCATCCCTTGGCTTCCGGGATGAGGTCTCCTCTCCTGATGAACCGAGGTCTTCTATCTGAATACCTTTTCCAGTCAGATCCTATAACACACATATCATTCACAATTTCTTCAAGTTCATCATTGTCGGGGCCGTTACTTATTCTCACGTGGTAACTGGGCTCATCAAAATGTGGTGATTTCAGCTGAAGAACCCTTGTTATGGCATTGGGGTTGAAGTCCACCTCTGTTCCTCTCACGTAACTTTTGAAGGTGAGGGCCTTGGTTTTGTCTTCTCTGACCACATTTGCATAGAATTCTTTGATGAGGTTTGCATTTATCTTTGCTTCTGGGTTCGTGAGCCTTTGCCAACCCCTTTGTTCGATCTTCTCTCGAATCTGTGGGCATTCATCTTCGTTGAACTGGAATGTTAACTCAGGCAATATCTTTTTGAGCTTTATCCGTTCAAATTCATGTTCATGGAATGCAGTTTTGAATTTCCCTTCATCAAAAGGGCTGCTCTCTACCGGTTCCTTTCTCTTTTGCCTCTTAGAGCTTGATGGTGCCATGAATGATTTTTGAAAAGTGAAGGTGTTGAGGTTAGTGATGAGTGGTGGAATTCGGTTGGGTTTGGATAGGGTGTAGCTTGGAGAATTGTACTTTGAGAGTGAGAAGTTTGAAGAAGTGGTTGCTGGAATGTGAAGGGAAGTACGGACTAGGAATCACTTATATAGGAAAATGATGAGTAAACGAAAGGTGTGGATTGATGGGGTGGTTGTGTGATGGACGGATGGGGTTTTACATGGGATGAGCACAAGGATCATCAACTTTATGATGGGGTTGGTTCAGTTTCCAAGATTGTTCTCCTTCCAATGTTGCATGGTAATAATTTCCAATGCAATCCCTCTGGAGACACGTGTATAATCTTCTCTTTTTGTGGTGGCCGAACCCTTCAATTGCCCCCATCAATTCTCCTTCAAAATAAAAGAAATCTGATTAAAAGAAAACTTGTGGAAAGTGGCGGCAAAATTTAAAAGACAAGAAAGAGTAACTACTTTTTTAAAATTGTTGTTGTCAACTACTAAGTGCTATTCACAAATGCAAACCAACTGACTAATTAAATTTTCATGTATGCAACCTTGGTGACACCAAACTTAGTTTGTGGCAATGTGGTGTAAGATGATTTGTTGAAGGTGCTAAGAGTGACATGCTATGAGCTGTATTCATGTCCTCTTAGTGTGCCTTGAACACCAAACTTGTTCTTCACTATATGTTGCATAAAAGGATTTATTCAAGGATATGTCAAAGTTGATTTGTGATCCATGAACCTTGCTTTATTAACTACTTTAAAAGCATGTAAAACATGGGTTGCCTCCCATGAAGTGCTTCTTTAGCGTCACCAGCTTGACGTTCTTCCTTTGTCAGGGTGGTTGGTAATGCTTCAAATCTTCCCCCCTTGTAATAAACCTATCTCCATTGGCTTCATCAATGATCTCTACATGTTCTAGGGAGAGAACTTTGTTGATGGTGAAAACCTTAGGTAACTGAGATGGGATGGTGGGGAGATGAGGTGGGATATCTAGGAAGTAAGCTGAGATCACTTTATCCCCTGAAGAGAAATCTTCTGTAGGGATCTTTTCATTCCTCCATCTCCTTGGTATCTTCTTCTTTGTTTCTCTTGCTGTTATCCTGCTCTTTGTGGTCTCTTTTCATAGGGGGATTTTGTTGCTGGTCCCATATGATTCTGGTGGTTTTGGCTCCACTTGAGTTTCCTTTAGCTGTGACAGCTGCTGAATATTTTGTTCATCACCCAAAGGAATCCCTGAGTGTACAGCTTGTGCCTCAATGCTTGTTTCTCCCATCATCGTTCTGTCATGCTCTGTCCTTAGTTCCTTGCCTTCCTGACTTGCTTCTTGTGAGGGTTTGAAGACATTGAAGGTGAGTTGTTCATCATGTACCCTCAGTATTAGCTCTCCTCGCTCCACATCTAAGAGCGCTCTGGCTGTAGCTAAGAATGGTCTTCCGAATATGATTGGGTGAAGATGACTTTCTTCCATTTCCAATATGACAAAGTCTGTGGGAAGAAAGTAGTTCCCAACCTTCACCAGCACGTTTTCAACCACTCCTATTGCTTGTTTTTTAGTTTTGTCCGCCAGCCTGATGACTACGTCTGTGGGCATCAGCTCATTGATTTGCAGCCTCTTCATAAGGGATAAAGGCATTAAGTTGATGCTGGCTCCCGGATCACAGAGTCCTTTATCAAACCTTTTTTCTCCTATGGTACAGGGGATGTGAAAACTCCCTGGGTCCTTCCTTTTTGTAGGCAGCTCTGGTTGAATGAGAGCACTGCACTCCTTATTCATCACTATGGTTTGTCCTCCCTTGAGTGAGCTTTTTCTAGTCAGCAGCTCCTTCATGTACTTAATGTATGAGGGCATTTGTTGGAGGGCCTTGATGAATGGTATTTTTATATGGAGATATGCAAATATGTCAAGAAACCTTGAGTATATTCTCTTCTCTACACCACCATTGAGTAATTAGGGAAAGGGTGCATAGAGTCTCAGCAGCTCCTTCTGTGTAATTGTGGTTTCTTGATGATTCTCTTCCTGCTTTTCTGCTGATGTATCTTTAGGTTGTTCTGATGGTTTGTTCGGCTCTTCCTCAGTATCCTTATCACTTATAGTAACCATCTTACAATCTTCCCATCTGACTTTCTTTGCTTCACCTCTCGGATTTTTCTCTGTGTCACTTGGGAAGCTATCAGTAGGTTTGGGAATCTTCTCAGATAGGTATCCCACTTGAATTTCCAGCCTCTTGATGGTGTCTCCCTGATTCTTGATATTGGCTCGCACCTCCTCTTTGAACACTTTGTTATCTTGAATCTCCTTGCATATGCCTTCAAGTAGAGTCTCAATCCTTGATAGTCTTTCTTCCAATGATGGAGAGTTGAGATTCGAAGGATGAGAAGGGCCATTTTGACTTTGGTATGGATGTTGAGAAGTGTTATTGGGTGGGTGTTGGTATGACCTCTGTGTGGAGTGTTGGTGAGTTGCATTGTTGTTGGGGTTGTGGCGTCTCTGATCTTGGCCTTGGTCTTGTTGATTTCCCCACCCAAAGTTTGGGTGGTTCCTCCAACCAGGATTATACGTTTTGGAGTATAGGTCATGGTTCTGCCTAGGTGAATTCCCAATGTAGTTGGCTTGTTCCTGATTACCCTCTGCTTCTTCATTCACTCCTTCATGGGTTACTATTGAAGTGGTGATTGCTGCTACTTGATTCCTCTCCATCTTCTTGGTGAGGTCAGCTAATTGCTTGGTAATCATCTTGTTTTGAGCTAGCAGTGCATCCACATTGTTCAGCTCCATCACTCTTCTAGTATTGCCTCTTTCAGAAGCATAGAAGTAGTCATTCTCTGTTATAGTCTCAATGACATCTATGGCTTCTTCAATGGTCTTCTTCTTGTTCAGAGATCCCCCGGATGAGTGGTCTACTGCCTTCTTTGGTTCATACGAAAGGCCTTCATAGAAGATGTTCAACTGCACCCATTCATTGAACATATCTGGTGGGCATCTTCTTGTCAAGTCTTTAAACCTCTCCCATGCTTCATATAGAGTCTCACCATCCTGCTTCCTGAATGTTTGTACTTCAGCTCTCAACCTGTTGATCTGTTGAGGAGGATAGAATCTTGCCAAGAACTTGTTCACCACATCTTCCCAGGTTTCTAAACTCTCCTTTGGAAAGGATTCCAGCCATTTAGATGCTTTGTCCTTGAGTGAGAAGGGAAACAGAAGTAGTCTATAGGTGTCAGGATGAACACTATTAGACTTCACAGTATCGCATATCCACAGGAAGGTGGTTAGATGTTAATTGGGGTCTTCTTGGACACTTCCTCTGAATGAACAATTGTTCTGAACAAGGGTGATGAGCTGTGGCTTTAGTTCAAAGTTGTTGGCATGTATGGTTGGCCTTTGGATGCTACTTCCATAGTTTCCTGGGTTTGGGTTGATGTAAGAACCCAGAACTCTTCTCTCTTGTCCAGCCTGATGCGCTGGACCTTCTCTGCCATGGTTGTGAGCCTCTTCTTCATGATAGTTCTCCATATTCTCCTCTATGTCTGGTTTAAAGTACTCTTCCTCTTCCTCAGCATGAACTACTCTCTTTCCTCTTGCTTCCCTCCTTAATCTAAGGAAGGTCCTCTCAGGTTCAGAATCAAAGGAAGTTGAAGCACCGCTTCTTCTACCTGTCATACAACCAACAAAGCAAAAGCAAGAGAGATAGATGCAGACAGTAATTTCTACAGAAATGCTGTTAGTGTGAGTGATGTAATATATCAAACAGTTAGTGTGTTAGTGACTGAATTGTAAACAACTAATAAAGGGAAGAAAATAGCTAAACAGAAAGTAAATTACTCAAATGAACTTAAATCAAACAAAATAAAAACAAATGCTCAATCTAGTTATCCACCAATTTAATCATTATTGATACAAAATCAATCCCCAGCATCGGCGCCATAAACTTCATGCACGGAAACTTGTCTCTCAACAAATTTCTTTCAGCAAGTATACCGAATTGTCGTCAAGTAAAAACTCATAGTAGAGTGAGGTCGAATCCCACAGGGATTGATTGGTCAAGCAACTTTAATTGGAAGAACGTTCTAGTTGAGCTAAGCAGAAAGTGAGTTGAGAATTGCAGGAAATTAAATGGCGGGAAAGTAAATAGCAGAAAATAAATGACGGGATGTAAAGTGCAGAATCTTAAATGGGGAAGGGAAGTTTAGCATGAAAGTAAATGGCAATAAGTAAAGATAATGGGTAAGATCAGAAATGGGGAATTCATTGGGCTTAGGAGATGTTGCATTCTCCGGATCAAGTTCATTTTCATCTCTTCCTCAATCAATGCATTCATTAATCTCCTTGGCAATCTTAAGTGATTGAATTCCAATTCCTTGGTAATTCAATCTCTTAAATCAGATCAATAGCCAATTCCTTGGTCTAATTGCTCATGAGAAGAGATGAAGTTTGGTCACTGATTATACCACATGTATTTCCAAATCAAAGTATTGGGAGAATTATATGTCACCATATCCGCCCAAACCCCAATTTGGTCCAACATGAGAAAACATTTCTAGCATGATCTCTTCATCCCTTTTCCAAGGTTCAGAAGAGATCCAAGTATGAATAGCTTTTTTTCCAAGATAACTACTCAATTGGATGAAGATTGAAAGCTTTCTAGTAAAATAAAGAGAAAATAAAGAAGAAGGATTATGAAAGCTATTAATGATCCATCAAATTACAACAGAGCTCCCTAACCCAATGAAAGGGGTTTAGTTGTTCATAGCTCTGGGAATGGAAAGCAAAGATGGAGAGTACATTCTGAAAGTTAAACTAGAAGTGCAGAGAAAGTAAAATACAGAGAGTAATTCTAATAATGCCAAAAGCCCCTTTTCTAGTTCAAAGCTTTCCCTATTTATACTACTCTTCTGATCTTCTAGTTGGCTCTTCAAGTCTTGAATATAGGCCTTTGGATCTTGAGTTGAAGCAGTTATCTTCTTCAGTGGGCTCAGCTTTACTTGCAGAGAAAGTGTGAAGTAGGCAGGGACTTTAGCTTAGGGCGTTAGGGGTGTTAATGTTAAGTGAAAATGTGGGGTTGAGAACGTTAGTGACAATCACCTTTTTCACTAACGTTCCTAACCCAAAGTGGTCCACGTTAACTTCAACGTTAGTGGCACTAACGTGACCACTAACGTTGACCCTTGGCCCTTTGCAAACGTTACTGGGGTTTACTTTTTTCAATAACGTTGAGAGTACCCCTTTCTCCCTACGTTAGAGTTCACGTTAGAATAGTTAACGTGGCCTTTAACGTAGGCTTGCCAAATCTTCGAGAGCGTTAGTGACACTTACCTTTGTCACTAACGCTTCAGAACGCCCGTACTTCCCACGTTAGAGTTCACGTTAACTAAGTTAACGTGACTTCTAACGTGGTATTGATAGCCATCTCCAACGTTAGTGACAAAGGTGAGTGTCACTAACATTGGCTCATCATCCCTCTTCTCCACGTTAGCTTCCGCATTAATGTAATTAACGTGGCAACTAACGTGGCTCATAGTGGCTCAATCCAACGTTAGTGACAAAGTTAAGTGTCAATAACGTTGGTGATTCTTGCTCCCTCTACATTAAAGTCCACGTTAACTAGGTTAACGTGGCTTTTAACGTAGCCAATATGGGCTTAGTCCAATGTTAGTGACAAAGGTGAGTGTCACTAAGTTAATGTGGCTCTTAACATGGCCAATTGTCCCTTTTGGAACGTTAGTGGCACTTACTTTTACCACTAACTTTGGAGTTCTACTTCTCTTCTACGTTAGCTTCCACGTTAACATAGTTAACGTGGCAACTAACGTGGGCTATGATGGCTCACAAAGGCGTTATTGGCAATCACTTTTCTCATTAACGTTGTAAGCTAGCCTTCATTCCACGTTAGTGGTCACGTTAGTGGTCACGTTAGCTAGACTAACGTGGCTGCTAACGTGGTTCTTCCTTGCTTTCTTTATCCTAAAATCAAGCAATAAAGTGCATCAAAGCTCTGATCCAAGTTATGAGACATGCATCATTCAATTTGTCTTTTAATTCATGCATAATTCTCATGAAATCATGTAAAATTCACAATGTTTGCTTGAATAAAGATGTAAGTGATTATTTTCCCAAAACTTGCTTATTTCTTAAGAAAATGCGTGAAACTACCTTAAAACCATAAAGAAAAGGTCAGTGAAACTGGCCAAAATGCCCTGGCATCAGGAACAAACATTCATTCAAGCAAGTGAAATTCACCCAGACACTTAGACTAAAACACTTATTTAAAGAAATTAAACAAACATAATTTAGACATAAGTATACTGTTTAGCAGGGGTATCTGTAAACTTCCGATATCGGCAATTCAAAGTACAGGCAATCAAGTGACAATACAACCTTTTGGCATCTTTGTTGTTCATCACCCTTCCTAGCTTGGTTTTCTCTTTCTCCTTGAAGGATGGTGCATAGCTTTCCCGAAGGGTTGATTGTCTTCCTGCAAAACTATTGGAAGTTGCTTATTCCCCAAGCACTTGAGAAATGGTAAGTCTATATGTATACTTGTGATTTTCAAAAATTAAGTTGGTGTGTGAACACCAAACTTAATTCCTTTCTTACCTCTAAATGCAGCAAGGTGAACATACATGTGAAACTGCAAGTGCTTTTATTAAGAAGTTAAACTATGACTGAAAATCTAAAAATTTGTCAAGTAGTTTCTCTGATTGCTTGGAGCTTCTACCCATTTATGATGAAAAATGCAATGTGCTCTTTAAGGAAGCCCATGGTGAAACATCAATCTTAGAGTTGCACATTCATCTCTAAATTTCTTTGGTGTGCAACACCAAACTTAGCTCCTTGCAATGCAGAGAAGTCTTCTTGACTTTTTTATTGACTTGGTATGAAAAGAAAATTACCTTTGGTTGGGTTGCCTCCCAACAAGCGCTCTTTTAACGTCACTAGCTTGATGGTTAGCTCTCTTAGTTGAGTCTGTATTTCAGCTTAGGCCTTTCCTTCATATCGCCCATATAGTACTTGAGTCTTTGTTCATTTACAGTCAATGTTTCCTGTGATTTCTCTTCCATAATTTCTATATGTCCATAAGGAGAAACCTTGGTGACAAGAAAAGGTCCTGACCACCTTGACTTTAGCTTCCTTGGAAATAACTTTAGCTTGGAATTGTAGAGAAGCACTCTCTGTCCTTCTTCAAAGCTTCTTGGTGCCAACTTGAGGTCATGTCTTTCCTTTGCCTTTTCCTTGTAAATTTTAGCATTTACATCGGCTTGGGATCTGAATTCTTCCAATTCTTGCAGTTGCAAAAGCCTCCTTTCACCAGCAGTATTATTATCGAAGTTTAGCAGCTTGATGGCCCAGAATGCTTTGTTTTGAAGCTCCAATGGTAGATGATAAGCCTTCCCAACACCAATTGAAATGGTGACATCCCTATTGGTGTTTTGAGGGCTGTTTTATATGCCCAAAGAGCATCATCCAACTTCTTTGACCAATATTTTCTTGAAGCTTCCACTTTCTTTTCCTGGATTCTTTTTAGTTCTCTGTTGGATATATCTGTCTGTCTACTTGTTTGGGGATGGTAGGGTGTGGTAACCTTGTGCTTTACTCCATACCTCAAGAGGAGACTTTCCAATGGTCTGTTGCAGAAATGGCTTCCTCCATCACTGATAAGGGCTCTAGGTACCCCAAATCTGCTGAAATATTCTTCCTGAGGAAATTCATCACCACCTTATTATCATTTGTTGGAGTTGCAATGGCTTCTAGACATTTTGATACATATTCTACTGCCACTAAGATATATTTATTTGAGTATGAGGTTGGGAACGGTCCCATGAAATCAATCCCCTATACATCAAATAATTCAAGTTCTAAGATGAATTGTTCTGGCATTTCATTTCTTCTGGGTAGATTGATGACAAGTCATCTTATCCTAGTTTCACTAGCCTTTTTCTTTAGTTTTCAATTGAATTATGCACTTTCTTGAGCCATAAACAAGCCAATTGGGTAGATTTTTATATTTCGTTTGATTTAATCAACCATGTATGAATTAATGCAATTTCATGAGGTTTTATGCTATAATTGTCACATATTATGAAAGAATGAATATCTCATGATTTTGAGCATAGCTTTGATGTGTTTGGTTGATTAATGAAAGGTGAAGAAAGCTTGGAGAAAGGTTGAAGCAAGAAGGAATGGCTAGGAGGAAGAGAGGACAAAAAGTTTGAGCAAAAGTTTGCCTCAAACTTTAGCTCAAACTTTTGGATTAATTGAAAATGAACCAGGGAGCAAAAAGCTGGACCAAAAGTTAGCCTCAAACTTTTTGGCTAACTTTTGGGCAGAAAGCTGGAGCAAAAGTTAGCCTCAAACTTTTTGGCTAACTTTTAGGAAAAAAGTTATAGCAAAAGTTAGCCTCAAACTTTTTGGCTAACTTTTGGCATCACAAATCAACACCCTGGAGAGCAAAAGTTTGCGCCAACGTTAGCCCCTAACTTTTTGGCTAACGTTGGCGCATGAAAAACACACCCTGGAGAGCAAAGGTTTGCGCCAACGTTAGCCCCTAACTTTTTGGCTAACGTTGGCGCCATGAGTGTGCAAGGGGAGGCCAACGTTGGAGCAAAAGTTAGACCCCTAACTTTTGCCCCAACGTTGGTATCAGCAAAGAAGGGTGGCTGATGTGAAAAGTTGGAGTAAAAGTTAGCCTCAAACTTTTACTCCAACTTTTACTCAAGCTTTCATGATTCCAACCCGGTTTAATTCGGTTCTTCTCCAAACTCCAAGAGCAATCAACCAAGGCCTCTATCAACTCAATTCCATCAAGAGCAAAGGCCCAATTGAAGGCTTGAAGACCATTTGAAGAAAGTGCATAAATAGCATAGGATTTAAGTTTTTCGGGGAGCTTTTCCTGGGAGTTTTCAGAGAGAGTTTTTGGAGAGTTTTGGTGATTGAGTGAATTTTAAATTTCTAAGTCTTGGGGAAAGAGAATTGAATTCCCTTCCTCTTAGTTTTCTTGTTTTCAATTTCAATTGCAATTGTCTTGGATCTTGGGTGGAGAATTGAAGAACTTCTGTTTCAATCTCACCTTGGGATCTTGTTTAATTTTCTGCTTAATTGAATTTCAGTTTCGGTTAATTGCTTTTCATTTACTTTCTTTGCAATCTACATTTCCTTTGCAATTGTTCTTGTTGGATCTAGGTAGGCATTGAGATCTAGACTTGGTTTTCTAGTCTCTTGGGTCCTGAGATCCGGATTTCCCATTTCCTATTCCCTGTTTACTGTTTTCATGCTCATTTACAATTCTGTTTTTAAGATCCGATTCGATTCAAGACATCCTTTTCTTATCTGTGTTTGCAATTTACTTTTCCTTGTTTAATTTCTGTAAATCCAACTCCCAATTCCCTTTACAATTCAAGCCATTTACATTTCTTGCACTTTAAGATTCTGCAATTTATATTTCTTGCGTTCTAAGTTTCTGCCATTTAATTTCTTGCTCTTTAAGATTCAGCACTTTAAATTCCAGTTCTCTTTAATTTCATGCAATTCACCAATTTCCTTTACTTTCTATGCAATTTAAATTCTGCAAATCACAAATCTCTCAACCAAATCTTGATTCGCTTGACTAAATCAACCACTAAACTAAAATTGCTCAATCCTTCAATCCCTGTAGGATCGACCTTACTCCCGTGAGTTATTATTACTTGATGCGACCCGGTGCACTTGCCGGTTAGATTTGGGTGTTTTGGAGAAATTTGTTTCTCCACAGAATGATCCCATCAAGTTTTTGGCGCCGTTGCTGGGGATTGATTAGATTGACAATGATTAAGTGAGGTGGTAATCTAGATCTAGCATTTTTATTTTCTGTTTCTCTTATTTTCAATTAACCCACTAACTGTTTGAATTTTTGCTTAAGCTAACTTAAACTTCATTCTAGCAGTAGATTGAAGTGTCACTGGTTTGTGTGTTTCTTATGTTCTGCGTGTATGTCAGGTACAAGAAGAACTACACCCACCTTTCATGAACAAGACGAAAGAACTCTCAGGAGGTTAAGAAGAGCTGAAAGAGGGAAAAATATTGTTGGAGAAGAGGAATCAGAAGAAGAATTCCAGGATATGGAGGAACATTCAACCAATCCACCTGGTGGAGCTGACAACAACAATAACAACCCACCCCAGAGGAGAGTTTTGGCCTCCTATACCTTTGCAAATGCTAGACATTGTATCCAAGCAAATCTCTATTGAGAGACCTTCAAGCTCTCTGTCGAGTGGCACAATTCCAAATCCTAAGGAAGAATGCAAGGCAATACAAGTAAGGAGTGGGAAAACATTGATGTGCAATAATGACATTACAAAGAAGCAAGCATAGAGCAGCAAAAGGCCAATAGAAGATGAGGAGCAAACAGAGGCAGATGAAACCAAGGATCAAGTTGTGATGCCAAACAAGAGCACTGAGAAACTCAAAGAGAAGGATAACCAGTCACACGGTTCAAAAGAAGTAACTCAGGGATAGCAGCAAATAGGAAAGAGCGTCACACCTCCACTGCCATATCCCCAGAGGTTCAACAAAGAAACTAAGGACCAACATTTTCATAAGTTCCTTGAGACTTTCAAAAAGCTGGAAATCAATATTTCCTTGGCTGAAGCACTTGAGCAAATGCCTCTGTATGCCAAGTTTTTGAAGGAGCTTATCAACAAGAAAAGAAGTTGGGATGAGAAAGAAACTATACTGCTTACTGAGGAATGCGGAGCCTTGATTTAAAAAGGACTTCCTCCTAAGCTTGAGGACCCAGGGAGCTTTTTGCTACCTTGCACCATTGGGGAATTAACCATCACTAAAGCAATGTGCGATCTAGGAGCAAGTATCAACTTAATACCATCCTCCTTGGTAAAAAAGTTGCATATAGAAGAAGTTAAACCAGTACAGATATCTCTAGAGCTAGTAGATAAGTCAACAGTATACCCTAGGGGTATAATTGAAAACCTTCTGGTCAAGGTGGACAATTTCATATACCCTGCAGATTTTGTGGTTCTGGATTCAGATGGGGATGATGGTGATTCTATTATACTGGGAAGGCCATTCTTGGCCACTGCTAGAGCTATCATAGACATAGAGCAAGGAGAACTAACTCTCAGGATGCATGATAAGAGTGTCACTTTGAAAGTATTACCAGAAGCCCAGTTTAGTAATAGGAGGAGGGACTCTATGGAAATTGACAAGGTGATTCACAACAATATCCCAAGGCAGAAGATTGTGCAGAAAGATAAAAAAATCCAAGAGGATATTGGAGTATTAGCCACTGAAGAGAGAAATCCCCAAGGTAAGTCTACAGCCATAAAAGAAAGATCAACAAAAAAAGGGATGAAACGCAGAAACAAAACAAAAAGGGGTTAGAAGAACAGGAAGATTCCAACAGAGGGGCTTTCCAAAGGTGACAAAGTGCAATTGATATATCAACAACTGGGAGCAAGCCGACAGACTGATGACTATTACAATGTTAGCAACATACTCTCGTTGGAACATGCTGAAATTGAACACCAGAGAACAAAGAGGAGGATCACAGTCAGGGGAGACAAGTTAAGGCACTACAATCCTCAACCACCATAAAAGAAAGCCCCAATGTCAAGCTAGTGACAATAAAAGAGCGCTTGTTGGGAGGCAACCCAACCTGATGTAGTTTTCTTTTCATAGCTTTCTCAATAAAAATGTTGAATAATTGACATGTATTGCAAGGAGCTAAGTTTGGTGTTGCACACCAAAAACAACTTAAGGGAGAATGGAGGATTCTAAGTTTGGTGTTCCACCAAAACCTCATTCAAAAGCACATTCTAACTTCCTGCACATTGTTAGTTCCAAGCAATCGAACAGATTATTTAACCACTTAACTGCTTTTTAGTCTTAACTTCATAACCTTTAGCAAGGACACAAGATTTTACCTAGAGTTAACCTGCTGTATCCAGAGAAGTGGCAAGAACTCAAGTTTGGTGTTCCCACACCAAATTAAATCCACAAGCCACACTCAATTCATGCATACTAACTGGTCATCTAAGGGCTTGAGAAGCAAGCAACTTTTGAGAATTATGCAGGGAATTTACCACCATTTGAAGACACTATGCATCATAACTCAAAAGGGCACAACAGAAGGAAGGACAAAGGAATTGCAAACCAATAGGTTGTATTTATACTTAACTTTTACTGTTGAAAAATGTTTTGACTTGTGTTTTGATAGAGTGTTCATCTAATACAAGTAGAATTTCTCTTAGAATAAGTAGGCTAGTCTATGTGTGTGCTTGTGTGTTTACTTTCACTGAACAAAACGCATGCTTTGTCCCCTGCATTTTCAATTCAATAAAAGAAATGTTTGAGTGTGAAGTGAGATAGTTCTCTGTTAGATAGAAGTACAATAAAAGTAAGTGGTGGTATGTATGTGGGATTGTATGATAGCTCACTTTTAGTGAATAAGAGAACTAGGATGTCTCCTTCTAAGTAGAAAGTGGCCTACTATCTATGAATCTCAATCAAATAAAAATCCTTGGTTAGAAAGAAAAACAAAAAGAAAGAAAAAAAGGGGAGAAAAAGAAATAGCCAAAGAGTGGCAGAACAAAAGAAAACAAAAAGAAACAAAGCTGGACACCAATAGCTTGAACCTTAGAATATATGCCTGTGGTGTCTTTGTATTAGGATCTGCTTGGACTACTAAGTTCTTTGGAGTCCATCAACACTCGGTGAGTTGGGTTAACTAACCCGGGATCATCAGCTGAAAGTCCACTATCAAGAGCAACCTAACTACAAGGCATTTAGTAGCCCAAAGAGGTGCTGGGCATCAATGTTCTAAGAAGAAATGTGAGCCAAGTGTCTATAGTGAATAATGTGTCAAGTATAAAGAAAAGGAAATGAACTTGCTACACATGACACTCAAATAAAGCTTATGAACAAAATAATAGCCACTTCAAACTTTTTGGCTAACTTTTGGGCAGAAAGCTGGAGCAAAAGTTAGCCTCAAACTTTTTGGCTAACTTTTAGGCAAAAAGCTGGAGCAAAAGTTAGCCTCAAACTTTTTGGCTAACTTTTGGCATCACAAATCAACACCCTAGAGAGCAAAAGTTTGCGCCAACGTTAGCCCCTAACTTTTTGGCTAACGTTGGCGCATGAAAAACACACCCTGGAGAGCAAAAGTTTGCGCCAACGTTAGCCCCTAACTTTTTGGCTAACGTTGGCGCCATGAGTGTGCAAGGGGAGGCCAACGTTGGAGCAAAAGTTAGACCCCTAACTTTTGCCCCAACATTGGTATCAGCAAAGAAGGGTGGCTGATGTGAAAAGTTGGAGTAAAAGTTAGCCTCAAACTTTTACTCCAACTTTTACTCAAGCTTTCATGATTCCAACCCGGTTCAATTCGGTTCTTCTCCAAACTCCAAGAGCAATCAAGAGCAAAGGCCCAATTGAAGGCTTGAAGACCATTTGAAGAAAGTGTATAAATAGCATAGGATTTAAGTTTTTTGGGGAGCTTTTCCTGGGAGTTTTCAGAGAGAGTTTTCGGAGAGTTTTGGTGATTGAGTGAATTTTAAATTTCTAAGTCTTGGGGAAGGAGAATTGAATTCCCTTCCTCTTAGTTTTCTTGCTTTCAATTTCAATTGCAATTGTCTTGGATCTTGGGTGGAGAATTGAAGAACTTCTGTTTCAATCTCACCTTGGGATCTTATTTAATTTTCTGCTTAATTGAATTTCAGTTTCGGTTAATTGCTTTTCATCTACTTTCTTTGCAATCTACATTTCCTTTGCAATTGTTCTTGTTGGTTCTAGGAAGGCATTGAGATCTAGACTTGGTTTTCTAGTCTCTTGGGTCCTGAGATCCGGATTTCCCATTTCCCATTCCCTGTTTACTATTTTCATGCTCATTTACAATTCTGTTTTTGAGATCCGGTTCGATTCAAGACATCCTTTACTTCTCTGTTTGTTGCAATTTACTTTTCCTTGTTTAATTTCTACAAATCCAACTCCCAATTCCCTTTACAATTCAAGCCATTTACATTTCTTGCACTTTAAGATTCTGCAATTTACATTTCTTGTGTTCTAAGTTTCTGCCATTTAATTTCTTGCTCTTTAAGATTCAGCACTTTAAATTCCAGTTCTCTTTAATTTCATGCAATTCACCCATTTCCTTTACTTTCTATGCAATTTAAATTCTGAAAATCATAAATCTCTCAACCAAATCTTGATTCCCTTGACTAAATCAACCACTAAACTAAAATTGCTCAATCCTTCAATCCCTGTGGGATCGACCTCACTCCCCTGAGTTATTATTACTTGATGCGACCCGGTGCACTTGCCGGTTAGATTTGGGTGTTTTGGAGAAATTTGTTTCTCCACAGAAAGATCCCATCATAGATTCCCTGCTCTCTGGCATTCATTCCAGTGCTACACCATTTCTTTTTCATCCTTGAAAATTGTGGGCCAAAAGAATCCACATTGCAGTACTTTGGCTGCAGTTTTTTCTCCAAAATGTCCCCCTTAGCAAGAACCATGACAATTCCATAAGACTTCTGGTGCACGAAATTGTGATTACACTTTTCACAACTCCACACAACTAACCAGCAAGTGCACTGGGTCGTCCAAGTAATACCTTACGTGAGTAAAGGTCGATCCCACGGAGATTGTCGGCTTGAAGCAAGCTATGGTTATTTTGTAAATCTTAGTCAGGAGATTAATGATAAGAGTGATTGTATTTATGAAAAATAAATAACATGAAATAAATAGTACTTGTGATTCAGTATTGAGAAACAGGATGAGGTTCCGGAGATGCTCTGTCATTTGAATCCCTGCTTTCCTACTGTCTTATTCTCCAAACACGTATGGCTTCCTTCAATGGCAAGATGTATGATCCTCTCGGATGAAAAATACCAGGCACGGTCTCTGCACGGCTAATCAACTGTCAGATTTTTCGTCTCAGATGAAAAATGCCATGTACAGCTCCCGCACGACTAATCATCTGTCGGTCCCCACTAGCGTCGGAATAGGACCCTTGTCCTTTTGCACGCTGTCATTGCGCCCAACATTTGCAAGTTTGAAGCTCGTCACAGTCATCCCTTCCCAGATCCTACTCAGAATACCACAAACAAGGTTTAGACTTTCTGGATCCCAGGAATACTACCAATTGGTTCTAGCCTCTACCACAAAGGTTCTGATCTCACGGACTCGGTCCGTGGATCAAAGACCCAAGCGTTGAGCTCAAGCTGTCGGCCAATGACTACGTTGAGCTCAGATAGAACGGAAGTGGTTGTCAGGTACGTGTTCATAGAATTGAGAATAACGATGAGTGTCACGAATCATATCATTCTCTAGATTGAAGTACGAGTGAGTATCTTAGAATAGAATCAAGCGTGATTGAATAGAAAACAGTAGTAATTGCATTAATCCATTAAAACACAGCAGAGGTCCTCACCCCCACCTATGGGGTTTAGAGGCTCATGTCGTAGAAGATACAATATGAAGTGTAAAAAATGTCATAAGGTTAAGAATGAATCTCTAAAAGTAGTTTTTATACTAAGCTAGTAACTTAGGTTTACAGAAAATGAGTAACTAAGTGCAGATAGTGCAGAAATCCACTTCTGGGACCCACTTGGTGCGTGCCTAGGCTGAGCTTTCAAGCTTTCACGTGCATATGGCCGAAGTTGGAGTTAAACGCCACCCTAGGTGCCAAAATGGGCATTTAACGCCAAGAATTATGCCAGATCTGGCGTTTTACGCCAGAAAATTTTTGGCTGGCTTTTAACGCTAGTTTGGGCCACCAATCTCGAGCAAAGTATAAACTATTATATATTTATGGAAATCCCAAGATGTCTACTTTCCAACGCAAATGAGATCGCGCCAATTGGGCTTCTGTAGCTCTAGAAAACCCACTTCGAGTGTAGAAGGGTCAGAATCCAATAGCATCTGCAGTCCTTTCTCAGCCTCTGAATCAGATTTTTACTCAGGTCCCTCAATTTCAGCTAGAAAATACCTGAAATTACAAAAAAATACACAAACTCATAGTAAAATCCAGAAATGTGATTTTTGCATAAAAACTAGTAGAAATATAATAAAAAGTAATTAAACCATACTAAAAACTATGTAAAAACAATGCCAAAAAGGGTATAAATTATCCGCTCATCACAACACCAAACTTAAATTGCTGCTTGTCCACAAGCAGCTAAAAACAAAATAGGATAAAAATAAGAGAATATACAATAAATTTCAAAAATATCAATGAAGATTAGTTTCAACAAGATGAGCGGGACTAGTAGCTTTTTGCTTCTGAACAGTTTTGGCATCTCACTTTATCCTTTGAAGTTCAGAATGATTGGCCTCCATAGGAACTCAGAATTCAGATAGTGTTATTGATTCTCCTAGTTCAGTATGTTGATTCTTGAACAAAGCTACTTTATAAGTCTTGGCCGTGACCCTAAGCATTTTGTTTTCTGGTATTACCACCGGATATATAAATGCCACAGACACATAACTGGGTGAACCTTTTCAGATTGTGACTCAGCTTTGCTAGAGTCCCCAGTTAGACGTGCCCAGAGCTCTTAAGCACACTCTTTTTGCTTTGGACCACAACTTTAACCGCTCAGTCTCAAGCTTTTCACTTGACACCTTGATAAACCACTATTTTATGGTTTATCTTGTGTTTAATTGAATGGTTTCATCAAGTCTTCACCCACTTATTCATACTAATTGCATGATTTTACATTTCCCTTCCTAGTTTTGTTCTATGGTTGAAAACTTGCTTCCTAGAGATCTTTAATTTGTGTATTTTAATTCTCCTTTATACCATTCGATACCGTGATCCATGTGTTAAGTGTTTCAGGCTTTACAGTGCAGGAATGGCTTAGAAAATGGAAAGAAAGCTCGCAAAAATGGAAGGAACACAAGAAACTAAGGAGATGACCAGCGAGCATCGACGTGCACACAGGCTCACGCGTGCGCGCGACATGGAGAAAATTGCAGCAACGCGTGCGTGTGCCTGACGCATATGCACGGATTGGAGTCTGCACAAAAGACGTGCATGCGTGGACGATGCGTACGCGTGACAAGGAATGTCGCTGAATGACGCGCACGTGTGACTGACACGTACGAGTGACCTGCGCGATCTACAGAAATAACAGAAAATGCTGGGGGCGATTTCGGGCCACGTTTTGACCCAGTTTTCGGCCTAGAAACACAGAATAAAGCCAGGGAACATGCAGAGACTCAACACACACTCACACATTCTCATTAGAATAGTTTTTAGGTTTTAGATCTGAATCTAGAGAGAAATTACTCTTCCTCTATGTTTTCTTTACATTCATAGTTTGTTTTCTTACTTACTCTTTTATTTATTTATTCCATATTCTTAATTCTTGTTTAGAGTGGTAATTGGATTATTTTCATGGATTGTTAATGCAAAGGATTACCTTTACTTTTAATTAATTTTGAATCCCTATTTTATTTAAATTATCATGTCTTCTTCTTATATTTCTATGAGCGTTATATTCATGTCAATGGAGTAGATTCCATACCTGACATGGGGGTTGATTAAAAGGAGACACTTGAGTTGGAAGGCTTAAGTGATGGTTAACTGGAAGTTGCTGGCTAGTTTTGTATTTACTAACGCTAGACCTTCCCAAGGGAGAGGACTAGGATTTACGAATAAGAGTTAGCTCAATCACTTGACTTTCCTTTAATCATTGCATAATATAAATTCCAATTAATCATTCCCCCAGTCAAGGCTTTTTATTTTGAATAATATAAATTCCTTTTAATTTTCATTGCACTAAATTACAATTGTTTAATCTCTGTTATTCAACTCTCAAAATTCTTGGAAACTCCTGATTAATAAATTAGTATCCTTTCCAGCAACTCGTTAGAAGACGACCTGGGACTCATACTCCCAGTATATTTATTCTAATTTTTATGACACCTTTCTAAATTGATGAGGCAGATTTTAGCTGGTTAAGAGCTATACTTGCAACGCTATTCTTATATTACAATCTCTTAATTGGCCTAATATCTGCCACGCACCAATTTTTGGCGCTGTTGCCAGGGAGTTGCAATTGTGTACTAAATTATTAATTAGTGTACAAATTTTATTTTTATTTTGTATATTTTATTTTATTTTGTTACCATGAGCTATATGTTTCTCTCATTGAATGACGCGTTCACTGCCTGATCCGAGCTTAGCCGCATTTGATCCTGAAATTGAAAGAACTATTTCACGTATTAGGCGAGCTCGACGTCGGTTAGCCTCTGAGGGTGGTGAAGTGATTGTTATCAACTTACCATTCTCATCTGAGGGCGAATCTGAACCGCCATCCGAGAGCGAAACAAGCTCCTTTACTACTGATTCAGTTGATTCACGTGCAGATAGAATGGCAGCACCTAGGAGGATTACTCTCCAGGAAGCTAGAGCCCCAGATTTTACCTGCTCAGGAGCCCATCAAGCACCTCAGGGATTCTCAGACAGCCTATTCTACTGTTAGGCGTCAGGGTGCAAATGAAACTTCTATTCTATTAACCGCCTTCCCATTTTCTCTTGGGGGAAAGGCGAGGGAGTGGTACTACTCCCAACCTGAAGCGACTGTTACTAACTGGGATACGCTCAGGAGAGAATTTCTGGAAAAATACTTTCCAGCTGAAGTTACAGATAGATTGAGAAAATAGATCTCCTGCATTGTTCAAGGTGAATCAGAAACTCTCTATGAGTACTGGGAGCGCTTTAGAACCTTCTAGACGCATGCCCCCATCACATGATTGACAGGCTAGTATTGATCAGCTATTTCACTCAAGGCATGAAGCCTCGGGATAAAACTACACTAGAAGGTGCTAGTAATGGTTCTCTGAAGAAGTAGAAGACTGCAAATGAAGCATGGCAACTGATAAGCGATTTAGCTGAGTCTACCAGAAATCATAGGCACAAGAGCAGCCACTCAAAAGCTGTTGCAGAAGTTTTTTCTAGCACTGAGACTACTACTCTTACACAGAGTATACGTGAAATGACCAACCTACTGAAGCAATTGCAGTTGAATCAATAACAACAAGCTCAACCTTTCTCACCACAACAAAGCCAACAGTTAGTTCCCCAAAGAGTATGCGAAATATGTGCTGATTACAGTCATTATACAGATGAATATTCACAGCTCCAACAAGAAGACAATATTGTGGCAGCTACTCATAACTTCTATGACCACCCGAATCAAGGATACAGTCAACAACGCGGCAACTACAACCAAGGTAGAAACTATAACCAAGGATGGCAGGACAACTCCAACCAAGGTTAGAAGGATAATTCCAACCATGGCTGGAGGGACAACTATAACAGAGGAGGTAGAGACAACAATGGAAACCAGAGGTGGAATAACAACAACAGACAGCAGAATCAGAACCAACCTTACAGAGCTCCTCACTTAAGGCAATCACAAGGACCACAGCACAACCAACAACAGGTTCCTCAAATCACTTATCCTACTTCCTCATCAAATGATGAGATGCTTCGTTCTCTTGCACAAGGACAACAAGACATGCAAACTACACTGAACTCTACTCTAAATGGTCTGAATCCCAGTTTACAAGCTCTTACCGCCCGAATAGATTCATTACCTACTTCCACTAACCAACCTTTAAGCTCTAGTGGAATTCCTTTTCAACCCTTACCTAACCCCAATGGTGGGATCAATGCCATCACTTTGAGGTCCGGAACCACACTACAAGAGAGGAACCAAGAGGAGCCAAGCCCACAGGTACACGCCCCAGCATAGGATGTGATAGAAGTGGAAGATGCTGAAGAGGAAAAGGAAGTACAAGACATTGTTGAAGAAGAAGTAGCTCAACAAAGGAATGGACCACCAAAGGATGCAGAAGCTGCAAGTGGCGCCATCCCTATTCTGTTTCCACACCTTGCAAGGAAGCCCAGAAAGCAGATAGAACTTGATCCCAAAATGGTAGAAATTTTCAAAAAGGTTGAGGTAACTGTTCCCCTTATTGATGTTATTCAGCAAGTACCTAAATATGTAAAGTTTCTGAAAAATTTATGCATACATAAAGATAAAATTAATGAATTAGAAACTATTTCTTTAGGTAGTTCCATATCTGCTTTAATGGGAGGTATACCTGAAAAATTTAGTGATCCAGGTCCATGCATGGTTAACTGTACCATTGGAGGTGTAATATTTTTTGATTGCATGTGTGACTTAGGAGCGTGTGTTAGTATAATGCCATTGTCTATATATGATACTTTAAGGCTCCCTCCCTTAAAAAGTTCGGCAGCTTGTTTTGTGTTAGCAGATAAAAGCATTATTACATTAGTTGGAATTGCTGAAGATGTATTAGTGAGCATTAAGGGGCTCATATTTCCCATTGACTTCTATATCCTGGAAATTCCCCCTAATGACTCAGGAAGACCATCATCAATCCTGCTTGGAAGACCATTCCTGAAGACTTCGAAGTTCAAGCTGAATGCATTCTCAGGAACTTACTCCTTTGAGATAAATGGCAGAACAGTGAGTTTCAGTTTAAATGAAGCTATGAAGCACCCTCCGGAAGATCATTATATCTTCTAGTGTGACATCATTGATGAAACTATAGCTGAAGTTCACCAAGAAGAAATAGAAGAGAAGCACATGGAGCAAAGTCCAAGTGTGGGGACATCCTCTGAACATAATGAAGACACCTTACCGTTATCACTAGCCCCAGATGATCCAGAGCCTAGCCATGAGTAGAAATTGGAATTGAATCCCCTTCCTCCACACCTCAAGTATGCTTACCTTGATGATAATCAGAAGTTCCCAGTTATCATTGCAACTGCTCAGTGTGCGGAGAAAACATAAGAAAGCAATTGGGTGGAGCTTGGCGGATATAGTAGGCATCAGCCCTCAAGTTTATGAGCACAGAATGTATTTAGAAGAGGAATCCAAGCCTGTCCATCAACCCCAAAGAAGATTAAATCCCACCATCGTAGAAGTTGTCAAGAAAGAAGTAACCAGGCTACTTGAAGCAGATATCATTTACCCCATCTTAGACAGTGAATGGGTCAGTGCAGTACAAGTGGTGCCCAAAAAGTCTGGAGTCACAACAGTGAAGAATGAGCATGGAGAGCTCCTGACAACTAGAGTGCAGAATTCATGGAGGGTTTGCATTGACTATAGGCGTCTCATGTAACAACCCTGTTTTTTGAGTACGTGAGATCTTTTCTGAAGGCATGGATTTTTCTGGAAGATCAGTAAAGGAAACACCTCTTTTATATCATCAAGTATCTCAATCCGCATTATCATTATGTCATCCTTAAGCTAGAACATTTTTTTAGGCAAGCTCGATAACACGGTCATGAAAAACCTAGTTTTTGAACCGTATCGGTTAGGAGTTTTGATTCGGTTTTTCATAAATAGTCTCAGTTTGACGAACCGGACTCGATTCATGATAGAAGAGAGATAATAGTATAATATTAGTATTATATTAGTATTAGAAGATGATTGAATGATATTATAAGGTTACCTGGTCTGTTTTAGTTAAAAACAGGAAATCAATTTAACCAGGTTTATGGTTTACTAGTGCAGCATAGCACCAACACTCTCTGATGACTTTAGCAATGATAAGGCCTCATTATACATGTTTTATTCTCATAATAAATATGTTACCAGAGTCATTTATGCTAGTAGCTCAGAAAATAATTTTTAAAGATGTTTTCACAAGTGTTCTGATACATCTAGTTTTAGTAGTTATACACCTGGGATATTTTAATCTTATTTTAACCCACCTCCAAGCCAACCAATCACAACTCACCCTACACCCCTAAGACACTCCAAGGCTGGTCATTTACTCCCTTTGGATGAAAATGAGAAGAGAGAAAAGAGAGAAACTTTCATGAACACTTAATCTTCAAAGCTTGATTTCTTCTGAACTAAAACTCAAATCAAAACTCTAATTTCACCAAAATGATCCTCTCTTCTTCCTCTACATAACCATGTAACTTATCAAGGCTGGAAATAAGGTGAGATGGCTGTTCCTTTCCCTTTTCAATTCGGTTTTCAAGGAAACATGCTTAAACATGTGTTTTCTTGATGTTTTTCCTTAGGAATCATGCTTAACTTGACTTGAGGGCCAAAAAAGGTGAATTTACAGCAAGTCTAAGGTTAGAAATCACCTTCTAACGTGCTAAGGGAGATTTGGTTAGTTGAGGGGATTTAAAGTTGTTCTTGATGTGATTTAGGAGGAAAAAGTGCTAAAGGACCACCTGAAAGTCTAACTGAATTAGGAGCAGCAAAACTAGGTAGGGTTTGATGAATTTAATCTTGATTGATTGTTTTTGAGTTGTGTGATTATGATATAGTTTGGCTGTGCTTGAAATTGATTGTTTGTGTGAGTAATTCTTGTTGAAATTTTGGTGAAAATTTGATGAAATTTGATGATATTTAAGCTATGAATGTTGTTTTTGAGGGCTGCTGGAAAAATGAACTCTAGAGCTTATATTAGGGTTCAATTTGTGTTAAAATCACGTAGAAAAGATGGGGTTTTAGTGGCTGGGAATTTATTTTGAATTTTGGTAAAAATCGGTTGCTGAAAAGACTGAAAAACGGGTAAAAACAGAGAAAGAATCTGAAGAATATACGAAGAACATGAAGAACACTTTGAGTACGGTGAAGAATATTGAAGAACACCTTTTAGATCTTAGAAAGGGCAAGGAAGTAAATATTTTGGTGTTTGAGGGGTTATTTTGTGATTTCTGAAAGTTAGGGTGGTTAAAGTAGAAATATTAAAAGTTACGGGTGGTAAAAAGTGAATTTTAAAGTTAAAAGTAAAAGTAAAGTTAATTTTCGAAAATATATTAATAAAATAATAAATAATAATAAAATATTAAATAATAAAATTTAATTAAAAATAATATTTTAATAAAAATAATAAAATAATGCGAAAAAGGCAGTTTTCTGTAAAAGCTTTAGAAAGATAACTTTAAGTGCAGAATCTCATAATTACCTTCATAAAACACTTAGGGAGTAGTAATAACATGTTAGTGAGGCAAAGATAAAGAAAAGATAAAAATTTAAAGAAAAGATAAAAACCAAAGAAAAAGTCTGTAAAGTTTTAATGACAGAAAAACAGACATAGACTAGTGAACGAACTAGGGCAACATAGTTAGTCCTTGAGTTGCGACTAAGGTTAGGTATTATATGAAAAGTTAAAATGTCTCAGTATAGACTTAATGAACCTATACTTGGCACAGGCTAACTATTCATACCGAAATTTACATAAGCTTTAAATACATACGTTAAGCAGAGTAATCAGAGCAGAATAAAGTAACACAGAGAACAGAGTAACCAGAATAAAGTAAAGAGATAAAGAAAAGAAAAAGTAATAGGGATATAGAGAAAAGAGTAATGAGAGCAGAGGAAACAGATACAGAAAAAAGAATAATCCGAGCAGAGTAAACAGATAAAGAGAAAAGAGTAGTAAAACCCACAGACGGATAATTAGTTAAACACAGGAAGTACCCACGAACTGAATGATCATTGATCTCGGGAAAACCTACGAACTGTTAACTATTTTATATGCGGAAAGAACCCACGAACTGATAATAATTGATTACGGGAATAACCCACGAACTGATAATCATTGATTATGGGAATAACCCACGAACTGTCGTATGTTGATCTCGGGTATAACCCATGAACTGAAGATTACTATATTGTTGAGTATTGATCTCGGGTATACCCAGGAACTGAGGATTGTGTTTGTTGTTGTATATTGATCTCGGGGAAACCCACGAACTGAGGATCATTGTTTTGTTTGTGAATTGATCTCGGAGACGCCCACGAACTGAGGATCACTGTTTCCCCTTGTGCGTATATTATGCGGTCGAGCTTTGCGCCGACTGCCGGTAGTCACGAAGGAGTGGTATTCTTACCACCGAAACGTATGCACTAAGGACACAAAGGGAAACCATATCTGTGACTTGTTCCTAGGTAATGTCGGGCTGCAAGGTGTAAACCGACACGTGAGCTCATGGCCTGCATAGGACAGACATGCATCATACTTGGTTGTGCATTTTCTCTATTATGATTGTTGCATGAATGTATGCTTTCTTTGTCTGTATTCTATTCTCTATGTCTGTGTTTGTGTTATTTTCTTATATTTTTTGTTTGTGTTCTGCTATCTGTTTTCTCTATCTTCTCTACTTATCTGTGTTTTCCATTTACTGCTTCTTTGTATTCTGCTAATAGTCTACTAAACAACATAGAATTAATGAACGTAACTAATAACCCCGGCCCTACTAAGAACTCCCCAGTTCTTACCCCTTCTCTCTCCCTTCCCCCTTCAGATGGAAGCAAGAGTTCCTTTCCGTAGTTTGCTGACGACCGTTTGCAAAAAGGATTCCGCTCTAGGTAGTCTTCTGAGTATAGGGTGAATATCGTTTTCTGTTTATGTATATACTATGAGACCAGCCAATGTCTACACCCCGTTTGTACGTGAACTTTAATCTAAATCCTGTGTACGAGAATCCTATTGTGTGGCTACTTGATGAGGTACCAGAGAGACGTCCTATAGCAATGTCTGATCGTGCAGAGGAGTAGCAGATGATGATCTACCTTTTGATGACGTTTCACCTTATTTGAGTTTTGAAGACCTAGAACGTACTTTTCCTCGCTTTAGTAGTTTGGAGGGACTAGGTGAGTATAAAGTCTAGACTAGCCTAGGTGCCAGCTTAGGGACCTCTTGAACAGGTCAGGACTTGGGATGTTGTATGCATGTATATGTATATAGTTATTATCTAGCTATATCTAGGGGTGTTCAAACTAAAAGTCTATACTCTGATAAAGGCTGAATCACTGGATGTCGTTAGTTGCTTGTGATGTCTTTATGTGTGGTTGTTTATAACAGTTTTATCTGTTATTAATTGTGAATTGATTATGAGTGATTCCTTCTTTTAATCCAAATATTTTCAAAAAAATACATCGCAAATTAACTACGCTTTTAACAACGAATCAGGCTCATATGATAAATAATAGATAATAATTAGGAAGACAAATTGGTAGCGCTCAGTTTCCGGTATGATCTAGACATATTGAAAATTAGGTCGTTACAATTTGGTATCAGAGCAGTTCGTTCCCAGTAGAGCCTGGGGAGTGGACTGACTATGCTTCATTGCATACTCTACTTGTGTGTCTGATGCTGTTAGGGTATCTTCAAGATACATTTGGCATGAATGTCTATGAGTGCTCATTTTGGGAATGTTCGTGCGTAGCTTGAGATATTAAGACTGATCACCTTAATATTGATTGTTTGGTACGAATAAGACCTCAATAACTGTGAATAGGCATGGTTTAATCGATCTCCGAACGATGAATCGACGTGAGCCACAGCTATCTTCATAGCTGTTATGATCTTAATGGCTATGGATGTGTGAGATTTGGATGCTATCAGTAACGGACCGATCTTTTGTTAGGATGGCTTGAAGGAAATAGACCGATTGAAGAAGGATTCTTGCACGCGGCTAAAATTTTGAGGGAAAAATTTTCTTTTAGGAGGGTAGAATGTAACAACCCTGTTTTTCGAGTACGCGAGATCTTTTCTGAAGGCATGGATTTCTCCGGAAGATCAGTAAAGGGAACACCTCAGTTATATCATCAATAATCTCAATCCTCATTATCATTATGTCATCCTTAAGCTAGAACCCTTTCTGAGGCAAGCTCGATAACATGGTCATGAAGAACCTAGTTTTTGAACCATATCGGTTAGGAGTTTTGATTCGGTTTTTCGTAAATTGTCTCAGTTTGATGAACCGGACTCGATTCATCATAGAAGAGAGATAATAGATTAATATTAGTATTATATTAGTATTAGAAGATGATTGAATGATATTATAAGGTTATCTGGTCTGTTTTAGTTAAAAACAGGAAATCGGTTTAACCAGGTTTACGGTTTACTGGTGCAGCTTAGCACCAGCACTCTCTGATGACTTTAGCAATGCTAAGGCCTCATTATACATGTTTTATTCTCATAATAAATATGTTACTAGTGTCATTTATGCTAGTAGCTCAGAAAATAATTTTTAAAGATGTTTTCACAAGTGTTCCGATATATCTAATTTTAGTAGTTATACACCTGGGATATTTTAATATTATTTTAACTCACCTCCAAGCCAACCAATCACAACTCACCCTACACCCCCAAGACACTCCAAGGCTGGTCATTTACTCCCTTTGGACGAAAATGAGAACAGAGAAAAGAGAGAAACTTTCATGAACACTTAATCTTCAAAGCTTGATTTCTTCTGAACTAAAACTCAAATCAAAACTCCGATTTCACCAAAATGATCCTCTCTTCTTCCTCTAAATAACCATGTAACTTATCAAGGCTACAAATAAGGTGAGATGGCTGTTCCTTTCCCCTTTCAATTTGGTTTTCAAGGAAACATGCTTAAACATGTGTTTTCTTGATGTTTTTCCTTAGGAATCATGCTTAACTTGACTTGAGGGCCAAAAAACGTGAATTTACAGCAAGTCTAAGGTTATAAATCACCTCCTAACATGCTGAGGGAGATTTGGTTAGATGAGGGTTTCTGGATTTAAAGTTGTTCTTGATGTGATTTAGGAGGAAAAATTGCTAAAGAACCACCTGAAAGTCTAACTGAATTAGGAGCAGCAAAACCAGGTAGGGTTTGACAAATTATAATATCTTGATTGATTGTGCTTGAGTTGTGTGGTTATGATATGGTTTGTCTGTGCTTGAAATTGATTGTTTGTGTGAGTAATTCTTGTTGAAATTTTGGTGAAAATTTGATGAAATTTGATGATATTTAAGCTATGAATGTTGTTTTTGAGGGCTGCTGGAAAAATGAACCCTAGAGCATAAATTGGGGTTCAATTTGTGTTAAAATCATGTAGAAAAGATGGGGTTTTAGTGGCTGGGAATTTATTTTGAATTTTGGTAAAAATCGGTTGCTGAAAAGACTGAAAAACGGGTAAAAACAGAGAAAGAATCTGAAGAATATACAAAAAACACGAAGAATACTTTGAGTGTGGTGAAGAACATTGAAGAACACCATTTAGATCTTAAAAAGGGCAAGGAAGTAAATATTTTGGTGTTTGAGGGGTTATTTAGTGATTTTGAAAGTTAGGGTGGTTAATGTAGAAATATTAAAAGTTACGAGTGGTAAAAAGTGAATTTTAAAGTTAAAAGTAAAAGTAAAGTTAATTTTCGAAAATATATTAATAAAATAATAAATAATAATAAAATATTAAGTAATAATATTTAATTAAAAATAATATTTTAATAAAAATAATAAAATAATACGAAAAAGGCAGTTTTCTATAAAAGCTTTAGAAAGA
>NC_029789.2:78462489-78481016 GCF_000816755.2 Arachis ipaensis | reverse complement strand
TGTAAAAGCTTTAGAAAGATAACTTTAAGTGCAGAATCTCATAATTACCTTCATAAAACACTTAGGGAGTGGTAATAACATGTTAGTGAGGCAAAGATAGAGAAAAGATAAAAATTTAAAGAAAAGATAAAAACCAAATAAAAAGTCTGTAAAGTTTTAATGACAGAAAAACAGACAGAGACTAGTGAACGAACTAGGGCAACATAGTTAGTCCTTGAGTTGTGACTAAGGTTAGGTATTATATGAAAAGTTAAAATGTCTCAGTATAGACTTAATGAACCTATACTTGGGTCATGCTAACTATTCATACCGAAATTTACATAAGCTTTAAATACATACGTTAAGCAGAGTAATCAGAGCAGAATAAAGTAACACAGAGAACAGAGTAACCAGAATAAAGTAAAGAGATAAAGAAAAAAAAAAGAGTAATAGGGATATAGAGAAAAGAGTAATGAGAGCAGAGGAAACAGATACAGAAAAAAGAATAATCAGAGCAGAGTAAACAGATAAAGAGAAGAGAGTAGTAAAACCCATAGACGGATAATTGGTTAAACACAGGAAGTACCCACGAACTGAATGATCATTGATCTCGGGGAAACCTACGAACTGTTAACTATTTTATATGCGGGAAGAACCCACGAACTGACAATCATTGATTACGGGAATAACCCACGAACTGATAATCATTGATTACGGGAATAACCCACGAACTGTTGTATGTTGATCTCGGGTATAACCCACGAACTGAAGATTACTATATTGTTGAGTATTGATCTCAGGTATAGCCCATGAACTGAGGATCGTGTTAGTTGTTGTATGTTGATCTCGGGGAAACCCACGAACTGAGGATCATTGTTTTGTTTGTGAATTGATCCGGGGACACCCACGAACTGAGGATCACTGTTTCCCCTTGTGAGTATATTATGCGGTCGAGCTTTGCGCCGACTGCCGGTAGTCACGAAGGAGTGGCATTCTTACCACCGACACGTATGCACTAAGGACACAAAGGGAAACCATATCTGGGACTTGTTCCTAGGTAATGTCGGGCTGCAGGGTGTAAACCGACACGTGAGCTCATGGCCTGCATAGGACAGACATGCATCATACTTGGTTGTGCATTTTTTCTATTATGATTGTTGCATGAATGTATGCTTTCTTTGTTTGTATTCTATTCTTTGTGTCTGTGTTTGTGTTATTTTCTTGTATTCTTTTGTTTGTGTTCTGCTATCTGTTTTCTCTATCTTCTCTACTTATCTGTGTTTTCTATTTACTGCTTCTTTGTATTCTGCTAATAGTCTGCTAAACAACATAGAATTAATGAACGTAACTAATAACCCCGGCCCTACTAAGAACTCCCCAGTTTTTACCCCTTCTCTCTCCCTTCCCCCTTCAGATGGAAGCAAGAGTTCCTTTCCATAGTTTGCTGACGACCGCTTGCAAAAAGGATTCCGCTCTAGGTAGTCTTCTGAGTATAGGGTGAATATCGTTCTCTGTTTATGTATATACTATGAGACCAGCCAATGTCTACACCCCATTTGTACGTGAACTTTAATCTAAATCCTGTGTACCAGACTCCTATTGTGTGGCAACTTGATGAGGTACCAGAGAGACGTCCTATAGCAATGTCTGATCGTGCAGAATAGTAGCAGATGATGATCTACCTTTTAATGACGTTTCACCTTACTTGAGTTTTGAAGACCTAGAACGTACTTTTCCTCGCTTTAGTAGTTTAGAGGGACTAGGTGAGTATAGAGTCTAGGCTAGCCTAGGTGCCAGCTTAGGGACCTCTTGAACAGGTCAGGATCTGGGATGTTGTATGTATGTATATGTATATAGTTATTATCTAGCTATATCTAGGGGTGTTCTAACTAAAAGTCTATACTCTGATAAAGGCTGGATCACTGAATGTCGTTAGCTGCTTGTGATGTATTTATGTGTGGTTGTTTATAACTGTTTTATCTGTTATTATTTGTGAATTGATTATGAGTGATTCTGTCTATTAATCCAAATATTTTCAAAAAAATACCTCGCAAATTAACTACGCTTTTAACAACGAATCAGGCTCATATGATAAATAATAGATAATAATTTGGAAGACAAATTGGTAGCGCTCAGTTTCCGATATGATCTAGACATATTGAAAATTGGGTCGTTACATCTCAACCAAGCTACTCGTAAGGATCATTACCCCTTGCCATTTATTGATCAGATGCTTGATCGCCTGTCAGGTAAATCCCATTACTACTTTTTAGATGGTTATATAGGATATTTTTAAATTCATATAGCTCCTAAAGATCAGGAGAAGACTACTTTTACATGTCCCTTTAGAACATATGCATATAAGAGGATGCCTTTTGGCTTATGTAATGCACTGGCTACTTTCCAAAGATGCATGATGAATATCTTTTCAGATCTTATTGAAAACTATATGGAAGTATTTATGGATGATTTTAGCGTATACGGTGATTTGTTTAACCTATGCTTGGATAGTTTGGCTAGAATATTAGACAGGTGTGTTAGTTCAAACCTTGTATTGAATTTTGAAATGTGTCATTTTATGGTAAAACAAGGGATTATTTTAGGACATGTTGTGTCTAATACGGGTATTTCCGTAGATCCAGCAAAGGTAGATGTCATTTCTAGTTTACCTTACCCCTCCTCCGTGAGGGAAGTTCGTTCGTTCCTTGGCCATGCAGGTTTTTATAGGAGATTCATTAAGGACTTCAGTAAGGTAGCATTACCTTTATCCAGACTGCTACAGAAAGATATTGAGTTCGAGTTCAGTGAGGATTGCATGCAAGCGTTTGATAAGCTGAAGATCGCCCTAACTCAAGCTCCGATTGTGTGAGGACCAGATTGGAGCCAGCCACTTGAAATTATATATGATGCCTCCAACCATGTAGTAGGAGCGGCGCTGGCTCAACACGAAAGTAAAGATCCTTTCGTAATTACTTATGCATCTAAGACCTTAGATACTGCTCAATCTAATTACACGAAAGTAAAGATTCTTGCTATTGTTTTCGCTCTGGATAAATTCCGAGCCTATTTACTTGGTACTAAGGTGGTAGTGTACTCAAACCACGCAGCTCTAAAATATTTATTAGCTAAAAAAGAGTCCAAACCAAGGTTGATACGTTCGATACTGCTGCTGTAAGAATTTGATTTAGAAATTAAGGATAGGAGTGGTAACCAGAATTTAGTGGCAGACCACTTGAGTCGCCTTGAGCACATTAAGGATTACTCCGTTCCTATCAATGATGCTTTTCCATTTGATAGCTTGCATGCAGTATCCGAAGTAGTTCCTTGGTATGCACCTGTAGCTAATTATCTAGTTAGCCACACTTTCCCTCCCAATTTTACTAAGCATCAGAGAGATAAGCTGAAAAGCGAGTCTAAATATTATATATGGGATGACCCATACTTATGGAGGTGTGGTGCTGACCAGGTAATTAGAAAGTGTGTGCCTCAATCAGAATTCCAGTCCATTTTGTGAGTGAAAAAGGCACTCACTTTTGTTACAGGAGATTAACAGGATTACTGAAGAAGCATGGGATTGTTCATAAAGTAGCTACAAATTATTATCCCCAGACCAATGGACAAGCAGAAGTGTCTAACAGAGAGATTAAACACATTCTGGAGAAGATAGTAAAGCCTCACAGGAAGGACTGGAGTGCCAGGCTACAAGATGAACTCTGGGCGTATAGAACAGCGTACAAGACACCCATTGGGATGAGCCCCTTCCGCCTAGTGTACAGAAAGGCTTGCCACCTTTCAGTAGAGGTGGAACACAAGGCTTTCTGGGCTGTGAGGGAGTGCAACATGTAACAACCCTGATTTTCGAGTACATGAGAACTTTTTTGAAAGTACGGATTTCTCCGGAAGATCAGTAAAGGGAACACCTCTATTATATCATCAAGCATCTCAATCCTCATTATCATTATGTCATCCTTAAGCTAGAACCTTCTCTAAGGCAACTGGTGCACGAAATTGTGATCTCAGGCAACGGCGCCAGAAACTCTGTACGCACATCTTAATAAATCGTTTTTCATTCACAACTTCGATACAACTAACCAGCAAGTGCACTGGGTCGTCCAAGTAATAAACCTTATGTGAGTAAGGGTCGATCCCACGGAGATTGTTTGTATGAAGCAAGCTATAGTCACCTTGTAAATCTCAGTCAGGCGGATATCAAATAGTTATGGAGTTTTCTAATATTAATAATAAATAGATAGAAAATAAGGATAGAAACACTTATGTAATTCATTGGTGAGAATTTCAGATAAGCGTATAGAGATGCTTTCGTTCCTCTGAATCTCTGCTTTCCTGTTGTCTTCATCCAATCAGTCTTACTCCTTTCCATGGCTGGCTTTATGTAAGGACATCACCGTTGTCAATGGCTACGTTTAATCCTCTCTGGAAAATGGTCTGATGCACTGTCACTGCATGGTTAATCGTCTGGAGGCATCACCCTTGTCAATGGCTGCATCCTATCCTTTTGTGAAAATGGTCCAAATGCTCTGTCACAGCATGGCTAATCATCTGAGGTTCTCGATCATACTGGAATAGGATTCACCCTCCTTTTGAGTCTGTCACTACACCCAGCACTCGCGAGTTTGAAGTTCGTCACAGTCATTCAATCCCAGAGTCCTACTCGGAATACCACAGACAAGGTTTAGACTTTCCGGACTCTCATGAATGCCGCCATCAATCTAGCTTATACCACGAAGATTCTGATTAAGAGATCCAAGAGATACTCATTCAATCTAAGGTAGAACGGAAGTGGTTGTTAGGCACGCGTTCATAGGGAATGATGATGATTGTCACATTCATCACATTCAGGTTGAAGTGCGAATGAATATCTTAGAAGCAGAATAAGTTGAATTGAATAGAAAAACAGTAGTACTTTGCATTAATCTTTGAGGAATAGCAGAGCTCCACACCTTAATCTATGGAGTGCAGAAACTCTACCGTTTGAAAATACATAAGTGATGAAGGTCCAGGCATGGCCGAATGGCAAGCCCCCAAATGTGATCAATATGATCCTAAGATGAACTAAAAATCATAAGATGTCTAATACAATAGTAAAAAGTCCTATTTATACTAAACTAGTTACTAGGGTTTACAGAAGTAAGTAATTGATGCATAAATCCACTTCCGGGGCCCACTTGGTGTGTGCTTGGGCTGAGCTTGAATGTTACACGTGTAGAGGTCATTCTTGGAGTTGAACGCCAGTTTGTAACGTATTTCTGGCGTTCAACTCTGGCTTGTGACGTGTTTCTGGCGTTTAACTCCAAACAGCAGCATAGAACTGGCGTTCAACGCCCTTTTATGTCATCTAAACTCGGCCAAAGTATGGACTATTATATATTGCTGGAAAGCTCTGGATGTCTACTTTCCAACGCAATTGGAAGCGCGCCATTTTGAGTAATGTAGCTCCAGAATCCAATAGCATCAGCAGTCCTTCTTCTACCTCTGAATCTGATTTTTGCTCAAGTCCCTCAATTTCAGCCAGAAAATATCTGAAATCACAGAAAAACACACAAACTCATAGTAAAGTCCAGAAATGTGAATTTAACATAAAAACTAATGAAAACATCCCTAAAAGTAACTAGATTCTACTAAAAACATACTAAAAATAATGCCAAAAAGCGTATAAATTATCCACTCATCACAACACCAAACTTAAATTGTTGCTTGTCCCCAAGCAACTGAAAATCAAATAGGATAAAAAGAAGAGAATATACTATAAATTCCAAACTATCAATGAAACATAGCTCCAATCAGATGAGCGGGACTTGTAACTTTTTGCCTCTTGAATAGTTTTGGCATCTCACTTTATCCATTGAGGTTCTGAATGATTGGCATCTATAGGAACTCAGAGTTCAGATAGTGTTATTGATTCTCCTAGTTTAGTAAGTTGATTCTTGAGCACAGCTTGGTTTAGCCGCTTAGGCCAGGATTTTATTCCTTTAGGCCCTCCTATCCACTGATGCTCAAAGCCTTGGGATCCTTTTTATTAACTTTGCCTTTTGGTTTTAAGGGTTATTGGCTTTTTGCTCTTGCCTTTTTGGTTTTAAGAGCTATTGGCTTTTTCTACTTGCTTTTTCTCTCTTTTTTTTTTCGCTGTTTTTTTTCTGCAAGCTTTGTTCTTTGCTGCTTTTTCTTGCTTCAAGAATCATTTTTATGATTTTTCAGATTATCAAATAACATGTCTCCTTATCATCATTCTTTCAAGAGCCAACATATTTAACATTCTTAAACAACAACTTCAAAAGACATATGCACTGTTCAAGCATTCATTCAGAAAACAAGAAGCATTGTCACCACATCAATATAATTAAACTAAGTTCAAGGATAAATTTGAAACTCATGTACTTCTTGTTCTTTTGAATTAAAACAGTTTTCATTTAAGAGAGGTGATGGATTCATAGGACATTCATAACTTTAAGATAAAGTTACTAAATACTAATGATCATGTAATGAAGACACAAACATGGATAAGAACTTAACATAGAGGAAACGAAAAACAGAGAATGTAAGAACAAGGAATGAGTCCACCTTAGTGATGGTGGCGTCTCCTTCTTGAGGAACCACTGATGTCCTTGAGCTCTTCTATGTCTCTTCCTTGTCTTTGTTGCTCCTCCCTCATTGCTTTTTGATCTTCTCTTATTTCATGAAGGATGATGGAGTGCTCTTGATGTTCCACCCTTAGTTGTCCCATGTTGGAACTTAATTCTCCTAGGGAGGTGTTGATTTGCTCCCAATAGTTTTGTGGAGGAAAATGCATCTGAGGTATCTCCGGGATCTCATGGTGATGAGCTTCATGCGTCTCTTGAGATCCATGAATGAGCTCTCTTGCTTGCTCCATTCTTTTCTTAGTGATGGGCTTCTCTTCCTCAATGGGAATGTCTCCTTCTATGGAAGCTCTAGCTGAGTAACATAGATGGCAAATAAGATGAGGAAAAGCTAGCCTTGCCCTAGGAGAGGGCTTGTCAGCCATTTTGTAGAGTTCAAGGGAGATGACTTCATGAACTTCTACTTCCTCTCCAATCATGATGCTATGAATCATGATGGCCCGATCCACAGTAACTTTAGATCGGTTGCTAGTGGGGATGATGGAGCGTTGGATGAACTCCAACCATCCTCTAGCCACAGGCTTGAGGTCCAGTCTTCTTAATTGAACCGGCTTGCCTTTGGAGTCAATCTTCCATTGAGCTCCTTCCACACATATGTCCATGAGGACTTGGTCCAACCTTTGATTAAAGTTAACCCTTCTAGTGTAGGGGCGTGCATCTCCTTGCATCATAGGCAAGTTGAACGCCAACCTCACATTTTCTGGACAAAAATCTAAGTATTTCCCCCGAACCATAGTGAGATAATTCTTTGGGTTCGGGTTCTTACTTTGATCATGGTTCCTTGTGATCCATGCATTTGCATAGAACTCTTGAACCATTAGGATGCCGACTTGTTGGATGGGGTTTGTTAGAACTTCCCAACCTCTTCTTTGGATTTCATGTCGGATCTCCGGATACTCATTCTTCTTGAGCTTGAAAGGGACCTCGGCGATCACCTTCTTCTTGGCCACAATATCATAGAAGTGGCCTTGATGAGCTTTGGAGATGAATCTTTCCATCTCCCATGATTCGGAGGTGGAAGCTTTTGTCTTCCCTTTCCCTTTTCTAGAGGATTCTCCGGTCTTAGGTGCCATCAATGGTAATGGAAAAACAAAAAGCTTATGCTTTTACCACACCAAACTTAGAATATTGCTCGCCCTCGAGCAAGAGAAGAAAGAATAGACGAAGAAGAAGAAGAAATGGAGAAGAGGGAGAGAGAGAGGTGTTTCGGCCAAGAAGGGGAAGAGAGGGTTGTGTTGTGTGAAAATGAAGAAGAATGGAGGGCTATATATAGGGAAGGGAGGGGGGGTTAGGTTTCGGCCATATAGGGTGGGTTTGGGTGGGAAATTTATTTTGAATTTTGAAGGTAGGTGGAGTTTATGAGGTAGGTTTATGGGGAAGAGTGGATGGATGTGAGTGGTGAAGTGGTGATAGGGAAGAGAGATTGAGGTGATTGGTGAAGAGTTTTGGGGAAGAGTGTTTATGGGGTTGTGTGAAAGAGGGGTGAGAAGAAGTGAGTGGAGGTAGGTAGGGATCCTGTGGGGTCCATAGATCCTGAGGTGATCCTGTGGGGTCCACAGATCCTGAGGTGTTCAAGGATTTACAACCTTGCACCAAATTAGGCATCCAAAATGCCCTTGCACACAACTCTGGGCGTTCAGCGCCAGATTGGTGCTTGTTTTGGGCGTTGAACGCCCATTTGTTGCCCATTTCTGGCGTTGAACGCCATAACCATGCTTGTTCTGGGCGTTCAGCGCCAGCTCTTCTCCAGGGTACAATTCTGGCGTTCAAACGCCCAGATGCTGCCCATTTTGGGTGTTCAACGCCAGAACCATGCTCTGTTCTGGCGTTGAACGCCAGCCAGATGCTTCTTACTGGCGTTTAAACGCCAGTAAGGCCTTCCTCCAGGGTGTCATTTTTCTTCTGCTATTTTTGATTCCGTTTTCAATTTTTATATTTATTTTGTGACTCCACATGATCATGAACCTAATAAAACAAGAAAAATATAATTAGATAAATAAAAATTGGGTTGCCTCCCAACAAGCACTTCTTTAATGTCAATAGCTTGACAGTGGGCTCTCATGGAGCCTCACAGATGTTCAGAGCATTGTTGAGACTTCCCAACACCAAACTTAGAGTTTGACTGTGGGGGCTCTGGTTGACTCTGTTTTTAGAGAAGCTTTTTATGCTTCTTCTCCATGTTTACAGAAGGGTACCCTTGAGTTGTAAACACAAGGGAGTCCTCATTCAATTGAAGGACTAATTCACCTCTGTCAACATCAATACAGCTCTTGCTGTGGCTAGGAAGGGTCTTCCAAGGATGATGAATTCATCCTCATTCTTCCCAGTATCCAGGACTATGAAATCAGCAAGGATGTAAAGGCCTTCAACCTTTACTAACACGTCCTCTACTTGTCCATAAGCCTATTTTCTTGAATTGTCTGCCATCTCTAATGAGATTTTAGCAGCTTGCACCCCATAGATTCCCAGTTTCTCTATTACAGAGAGGGGCATGAGGTTTATCCCTGAACCAAGGTCACACAGAGCCTTTTCAAAGATCATGTTGCCTATGGTACAAGGTATTAGGAACTTTCCAGGATCCTGTTTCTTCTGAGGCAATCTCAGTTGATCCAGATCACTTAGTTCATTAGTGAACAAGGGAGGTTCATCTTCCCAAGTCTCAATACCAAATAATTTGGCATTCAGCTTTATGATTGCACCAAGGTACTTGGTAACTTACTCTTCAATAACATCCTCATTCTCTTCAGAAGAGGAATACTCATCAGAGCTCATGAATGGCATAAGGAGGTTTAATGGAATCTCTATGGTCTCTAAATGAGCCTCAAATTCCTTTGGTTCCTCAGAGGGAAACTTCTTATTGATCATTGGACGTCCCAGGAGGTCTTCCTCACTGAGATTCACGTCCTCAACCTCCCTTACTGGTTCGGCCATGGTAATTAATTCAATGGCCTTGCACTCTCCTTTTGGACTTTCTTTTGTATTGCTTGGGAGAGTACTAGGAGGGATTTCAGTGATCCTTTTACTCAGCTGGCCCACTTGTGCTTCCAAATTTCTAATGGAGGGCCTTGTTTCATTCATGAAACTGACAGTGGCCTTAGACAGATCAGAGACTAAATTTGCTAAATTAGAGGTATTTTGTTCAGAGTTCTCTATCTGTTGCTGAGTGGATGATGGAAAAGGTTTACTATTGTTAAACCTATTTCTTCCACCATTATTAAAGCCTTGTTGAGGCTTTTGATCCTTCCATGAAAAATTTGGATGATTTCTCCATGATGGATTATAGGTGTTTCCATAAGGTTCACCCATATAATTTACCTCTGCTATTGCAGGGTTCTCAGGATCATAAGCTTCTTCTTCAGAAGATGCCTCTTGAGTACTGTTGGATGCAGCTTGCATTCCATTCAGACTCTGAGAAATCATATTGACTTGCTGAGTCAATATTTTATTCTGAGCCAATATGGCATTCAGAGTATCAATTTCAAGAACTCCCTTCTTCATAGGCGTCCCATTACTCACAGGATTCCTCTCAGAAGTGTACATGAACTAGTTATTAGCAACCATGTCAATGAGTTCTTGAGCTTCTGCAAGCGTTTTCTTTAAGTGAATGGATCCACCTGCAGAGGTATCCAATGACATTTTAGCTAATTCAAACAGACCATCATAGAATATGTCCAAGATGGTCCATTCTGAAAGCATGTCAGAAGGACACTTTTTGGTCAGTTCTTTGTATCTCTCCCAAGCTTCATAGAGGGATTCACCTTCTTTCTATCTGAAGGTCTGAACATCCACTCTAAGCTTACTCAGCTTTTGAGGAGGAAAGAACTTCGCTAAGAAAGCCTTGACCAACTTATCCCAAGAGTTCAGGCTATCCTTAGGTTGAGAATCCAACCATATTCTAGCTCTGTCTCTAACAGCAAAAGGGAAAAGCATGAGCCTGTAGACTTCAGGATCTACTCCATTAGTCTTAACAGTATCACAGATCTGCAAGAATTCAGTTAAGAACTGAAAAGGATCTTCAGATGGAAGTCCATGAAACTTGCAGTTTTGCTGCATCAGAGCAACTAATTGAGGTTTAAGCTCAAAATTGTTTGCTCCAATGGCAGGAATGGAGATGCTTCTTCCATGTAAATTGGAATTAGGTGCAGTAAAGTCACCAAGCATCCTCCTTGCATTATTATTATTTTCGGCTGCCATCTCCTCTTCTTGTTCAAAAATTTCTGACAGGTGCTTGCTAGATAGTTGTAATTTAGCTTCTCTTAGTTTCCTCTTGAGAGTCCTTTCAGGTTCAGGGTCTGCTTCAACAAGAATATTCTTGTCCTTGCTCCTGCTCATATGAAGAAGAGGGACAGAAAAATAATAATAATAGGGATCCTTTTTACCACAGGTATAGAGGTTCCTGTGTGAGTAGAAGAAAAGAAGGAGATGAGAGAGAAAGAGAATTTTCGAAAATATTTTTTGAAAAAGAGTTAGTGATTTTCGAAAATTGTTTTTGAAAAAGGTTAGTAATTTTCAAAAATTAAAATAAAAAATTAAAATAATTAGTTAATTAAAAAAAATTTTGAAAAAGAGGGAAGATATTTTCGAAAATTAGAGAGAGAGGGAGTTAGTTAGGTAGTTTTGACAAAGATAAGAAACAAACAAAAAGTTAGTTAGTTAGTTGAAACAAATTTTGAAGATCAATTTTTGAAAAGATATGATTGAAATTAGTTTTGAAAAAGATTTGATTTTTAAAATCACAATTAATGACTTGATTCACAAGAAATCACAAGATATGATTCTAGAACTCAAAGTTTGAATCTTTCTTAACAAGCAAGTAACAAACTTGAAATTTTTGAATCAAAACATTAATTGTTGAAGATATTTTCGAAAAATATGATGTAAAATTAAGAAAAAGATTTTTGAAAAATATTTTTGGAATTTTCAAAAATAGATAAGAAAAATGAAAAAGATTTGATTTTTGAAAAAGATTTTGAAAAAGATAAAATTGAAATTTTGATTTGACTCATAGAAAACAACTAGATTTTAAAAAATTTTTGAAAAAGTCAACTCAAATTTTCGAATTTTATGAGAGAAAAAGGGAAAGATATTTTTTTTATTTTTGAATTTTTAATGATGAGAGGGAAAAACATGAAAAAGACTCAATGCATGAAAATTTTGGATCAAAACAATGAATGCATGCAAGAATGTTTAATGATTTTATGATTTTTTTTTGTATTTTCTTTTAATTTTTTCGAAAATCATTTTGAAAAAGAAAAATAAGGATTCCAAAATTTTTAATATGAATTCCAGGAATCTTATGCTCTTTAGTCTAAAGCTCCAATCAAAGGGTCAGGCATGGCTTAATAGCCAGTCAAGCTTTAGCATGTAAATTACATCCATTGAAGTGATTAGTTGAATCCTCAGTCCAAAGGAATTTGGACATGGCTTCACAGCCAGCCAGGATTCAACAAATCATCATGAAACACTAGAATTCATTCTTAAAAATTATGAAGAAAAATATATTTTTGAAAACATTTATTTTTTTTTTTGAAAACAAAGGAGAAAATTTTTGAAAGATTTTTTGAAAAATTTTTGAAAACAAAACAAAAAGAAGATTACCCAATCTGAGCAACAAGATGAACCGTCAGTTGTCCAAACTCGAACAATCCCCGGCAACGGCGCCAAAAACTTGGTGCACGAAATTGTGATCTCAGGCAATGGCGCCAGAAACTCTGTACGCACGTCTTAATAAATCATTTTTCATTCACAACTTCGATACAACTAATCAGCAAGTGCACTGGGTCGTCCAAGTAATAAACCTTACGTGAGTAAGGGTCGATCCCACGGAGATTGTTGGTATGAAGCAAGCTATGGTCACCTTGTAAATCTCAGTCAGGCGGATATCAAATAGTTATGGAGTTTTCGAATATTAATAATAAATAGATAGAAAATAAGGATAGAAACACTTATGTAATTCATTGGTGAGAATTTCAGATAAGCGTATAGAGATGCTTTCGTTCCTCTGAATCTCTGCTTTCCTGCTGTCTTGATCCAATCAGTCTTACTCCTTTCCATCGCTGGCTTTATGTAAGGACATCACCGTTGTCAATGGCTACGTTTAATCCTCTCTAGAAAATGGTCCGATGCACCGCCACTGCATGGCTAATCGTCTGGAGGCATCACCCTTGTCAATGGCTGCATCCTATCCTCTTGTGAAAATGGTCCAAATGCTCTGTCACAGCACGGTTAATCATCTGAGGTTCTCGATCATACTGGAATAGGATTCACCCTCCTTTTGCGTCTGTCACTACGCCCAACACTCGCGAGTTTGAAGAAATAAGTTGAGTTGAATAGAAAAACAGTAGTACTTTGCATTAATCTTTGAGGAACAGCAGAGCTCCACACCTTAATCTATGGAGTGCAGAAACTCTACCGTTTGAAAGTACATAAGTGATGAAGGTCCAGGCATGGCCGAATGGCCAGCCCCCAAACGTGATCAATATGATCCTAAGATGAACTAAAAATCATAAGATGTCTAATACAATAGTAAAAAGTCCTATTTATACTAAACTAGTTACTAGGGTTTACAGAAGTAAGTACTTGATGCATAAATCCACTTCCAGGGCCCACTTGGTGTGTGCTTGGGCTGAGCTTGAATGTTACACGTGTAGAGGTCATTCTTGGAGTTGAACGCCAGTTTGTAACGTATTTCTGGCGTTCAACTCTGGCTTGTGACGTGTTTCTGGCGTTTAACTCCAGATAGCAGCATAGAACTGGCGTTCAACGCCCTTTTACGTCATCTAAACGCGGCCAAAGTATGGACTATTATATATTGCTGGAAAGCCCTAGATGTCTACTTTCCACCGCAATTGGAAGCGCGCCATTTTGAGATCTGTAGCTCCAGAAAAATCACTTTGAGTGCAGGGAGGTCAGAATCCAACAGCATCAGCAGTCTTTCTTCTACCTCTAAATCTGATTTTTCCTCAAGTCCCTCAATTTCAGCCAGAAAATATCTAACATCACAGAAAAACACACAAACTCATAGTAAAGTCCAGAAATGTGAATTTAACATAAAAACTAATGAAAACATCCTTAGAAGTAACTAGATTCTACTAAAAACATACTAAAAACAATGCCAAAAAGCGTATAAATTATCCGCTCATCAGCAAGCTCGATAATGCAATTTCAAAGAACCTAGTTTTTGAACCGTATCGGTTGGCAGTTTTGATTCTGATTTTCGTAAATAGTTTCTGTTTGACAAACCGGACTCGATTCATGAGAGGAGAGAGATAATAGTATAATATTATCATTATATTAGAATTAAAAAATCCTTGAATGATATTATAAGGTTACCTGGTCTATTTTTGTTAAAAACAGAAAATCGGTTTAACCAGGTTTACGGTTTACTGGAGCGGCTTAGCACCAGCACTCTCTGATGACTTTAGCAATGTTAAGGACTCATTATACATGTTCTATTCTCATAATAAATATGTTACTAGTGTCATTTATGCTAGTAGCTCAGAAAATAATTTTTAGAGATGTTTTTACGAGTGTTCCGATACACCTAGTTTTAGAAGTTGTACACCAGAGATATTTTAATATTATTTTAATCCACCTCCAAGCCAACCAATCACAACTCACCTTACACCCCCAAGACCTCCAAGGCTGTCTCATTTCATCATTTTGGCCGAAAATAACAAGAGAGAAAAGAGAGAAACTTTCATGAACACGTAATCTTCAAAGCTTGATTTCTTCTGAACTAAAACTCAAATCAAAACTCCGATTTCACCAAAATGATCCTCTCTTCTTCCTATACATAACCATGTAACTTATCAAGGATGGAAATAAGGTGAGATGGCTGTTCCTTTCCCCTTTCAATTCGGTTTTGAAAGGAAACATGCTTAAACATGTGTTTTCTTGATGTTCTTCTTTAGGAATCATGCTTAACTTGACTTGAGGTCCAAGAAACATGACTTTCCAGCAAGTCTATGGTTAGAAATCACCTCCTAATGTGTTGAGGGAGATTTGGTTAGTTGAGGGATTTTGGATTTAAAGTTGTTCTTGATGTGATTTAGGAGGAAAAAGTGCTAAAGGACCACATGAAAGTCTAACTGAATTAGGAGCAGCAAAACTAGGTAGGGTTTGACAAATTTAATCTTGATTTATTGTGTTTGAGTTGTGTGATTATGATATGGTTTGGCTGTGCTTGAAATTGATTGTTTATATCAGTGATTCTTGTTGAAATTTTGGTGAAAAATTGATGAAATCTGATGATATTCAACTCTGAATTTATTTTCTTCATGGCTGCTGGAAAAATGAACCCTAATCCTTAAATTGGGGTTCAATTTGTGTTTAAATAATGTTGAAAAGATGGGGTTTTAGTGGCTGGGAATTTATTTTGACTTTTGGTAAAAATCGGTTGCTGAAAAGACTGAAAAACGGGTAAAAACAGAGAAAGAATCTAAAGAATTTATGAAGAACATGAATAACACTTTGAGTGTGGTGAAGAAAAATGAAGAACACCTTTTAGATCTTGAAAAGGGCTAGGAAGTAAATATTTTGGTGTTTGAGGGGTTATTTGGTAATTTCTGAAAGTTAGGGTGGTTAAAGTAGATATATTAAAAGTTACGGGTGGTAAAAAGTGAATTTTTAAAGGTTAAAGGTTAAAGTGGGGTAATTTTCAAAAATTTAATGATAAAATAATAAATAATAATAAAATATTAAATAATAATAATAATATTTTAATATTTAATATAAAATAATGCGAAAAAGGCAGTTAATAATAATAAAATATTAAATAATAATAATAATATTTTAATAAAAATAATAAAATAATGCGAAAAAGGCAGTTTTTTGTAAAAGTTTTAGAAAGATTACTTTAAGTGCAGAATCTCATAATAACCTTCATAAAATACTTAGGGAGTGGTAATAACATGTTAGTGAGGCAAAGATAAATAAAAGATAAAAAGTTAAAGAAAAGATAAAAACCAAAGAAAAAGTCTGTAAAATTTTAATGACAGAAAAACATACAGAGACTAGTGAACGAACTAGGGCAACTTAGTTAGTACTTGAGTTGCGACTAGGGTTAGGTATAATATGAAAAGTTAAACTATTTCAGTATAGACTTAATGAACCTATACTTGGGACAGGCTAACTATTCATACCGAAATTTACATAAGCTTTAAATACATACGTTAAGTAGAGAAATCAGAGCAGAGTAGAGAAACACAGAAAACAGAGTAACCTGAGTAAAGTAAAGAGATAAAGAGAAAAAGAGTAATATAGATACAGATGAAAAGAGTAATCAGAGAAGGGAAAAGAGATTCAGAGAAGAGAGTAAAGAGATATAGAGAAAAGAGAAACCAGAACAGAGTAAAGAGATATAAAGAGAAGAGTAATATAATAAAGAGATATTTATATATATGTTAGTTGCATGATGCAACCCAGAGCTATATTTATATATATATATTAGTTGCTTGATGCAACCCAGAGCTATATTCAATATATATTAGTTGCTTAATGCAACCCAGAGCCTCTGTAAGGAAACTAAGTTACCTACAGCCATTTTCCGCTTCCCCAGAGCAGAGCAGAGTATACATATATTTTCCTGCAGTAAGCAGAGGCTGTCTCAAATGAGCGGCTATTATTATATGTGTAATGACCCAACTCCCAGTATGCCATGGTCATACAAGAAGCTAAGTGTTACTAAGTTATCCTTCCTAATTATTATTTATTATTTAATATATGAGCATGTTCCTTGTTAAAGCGATGCCAATTTTACGAGTAACTTTTTCTTTGTTGCGGATGTTCAGGTAAAATAAACAAGCATACATTGAGAGTAATAGAAAAGCGGCATAAAGAAACATAGAAATACAGCTGATAATATACATCATGTACACTATAACAAAACCTGTAGCGTTTACACAAGATCAAGTTAGTTTACATCTTCGTAATCCTACGTAGCTAATATTTACATGACACTCCCAGGGCCTGGCCCATACAAAAAGCCACTAAGCTGGCGCCCAGGCTAGCCTAACCACTATATAGCTCCTAGCTCTCGGGTGTACTAACACAAGTGAGAGACTAACTATCAGATAATGTCAGACTAGAGTGTCATCAAAAGAATGCCCCTTCCGCAGTCAAACTATATTTACACGTGGCCGTTCGGAGAATTGTCGTGAGGCTCGTCCATCTCCTCATCCTGCTCTATCTCTATCTCAGGATCCTCCTCCTCCTCATCGTCCGCAGCTACAGCTATACCCTCAGATCCACCAGAAACACTGCTGTCACTATGTACAAAACCATTCGCGAGCACAAGTCCGTTCGCGTTTATAGGAGCCACTCCACCGTCCGGTAGTGCCGGCTCATCAGGCTGTGGCAAGTCGGGGATCGGCTCAGGGGGAAATCCCACTCTGGTGGTATCACAGCTACGTAGTCACCAGCTAACTCAGGCTCATCAGGAATGATAGGCTCAGGTACCGCCTCATTCAAAGGTTGAGCTAGTATAGGGTGCTCAGGATCATCAGGAAAAGGATGACTAGGTACATCAGGATGTAACCAGGATAAGGGAAAGTCGTAAGGAGCATCAAGGTCAAAATGCGGGCTAGATAGATTAGGTAACGCATATCGTCTAATACGAGGCTCCAATCCCATGATGAAGTAACTGTGATGTACCGGATCCTCGTAGACGTAAGGGTCCTCGAACTCATAGAAGATCACGCCCGTCTCCATCTGAGCGGGAGGAAGGGAGAGAAGGGGTAAGAACTGGGGAGTTCTTAGTAGGGTCGGGGTTGTTAGTTACATTCATTTATTCGTTTTTGATTAGCAGATGGATAATAGAATACAGTAATGTAGTAAACAGAAGTTAAAAATAGATAGAAAAACAAAGAAAAGAACACAAGCAGGAGAATACAAGAAGGTAAAGCACAGACATAGCACTCAAGCAAGCAAACATAAAGAAATAGATCACACACAAGTAGGAATGCAACAGAGAATAGTGCGCAGACAAGAATGATGCATGTCTAGTCCTAGTGCAGGTAATGAGCTCATTTGTCGGTTTCTACCCGCTCCCGACGTAACCCATCATTACCAGCCGGATATGGCTTTCCTGTTGGCTATACCCCTGTGTACAGGAAATAACCCTTCTGCTACCACAGGGTCCACTGCACGCAGGAAATAACACATCTGCCACTGCAGGGATGTATGCCGAAACACCTTCTGTATACAGGAAATAGCCCCTCTGCCACTACAGAAATGGAACAGGTGGTCACGGTACTCTGTAGCAGGAAATAACCCCTCTGCCTTACAGAAATAAAATATGGATCTGTACCGCAGGAAAGCGTTTCTCAGTGGTTGCACCATTATCTATCTGACAGCCACAATGCAGCAAATGAACATATAGATATCTCTGAGGTTACCTTAATGCAACAAATGACCTCTCAATAGGTCCTCTGCTCTTTATCATATTACTCTCTTTGCTTTGTCTCTTTATTCTACTCTGTTTGTTCTTTTCTCTGCACTTCTTTACTTTATTCTGCTTTCTCTGTTTAACGTATGTACTTAAAGCTTGTGTAAATTTCGGTATGATTAGTTAGCCTGCCCCAAGTATAGGTTCATTAAGTCTATACTGAAACAGTTTAACTTTTCATATAATACCTAACCCTATTCGCAATTCAAGGACTAACTATGTTGCCCTAGTTCGTTCACTAGTCTCTGTCTATTTTTCTGTCACTAAAACTTTACAGACTTTTTCTTCGATTTTTATCTTTTCTTCAAATTTTTATCTTTTATTTATCTTTGCCTCACTAATATGTTTTTACCACTCCCTAAGTATTTTATGAAGGTAATTATGAGATTCTGCGCTTAAAGTTGTCTTTCTAAAGCTTTTACAGAAAACTGCCTTTTCCGTATTAT
>NC_029789.2:78431092-78462464 GCF_000816755.2 Arachis ipaensis | reverse complement strand
AGGCTGGTTTTACTAGGAGAGAAGAAAGAGATGTACTAGTTTACTTAATAGTTCCGACCCTAGTTCCACTCAACCGACGTGGTAGAGAGAAAACTAAGCCAAAGTTCCTTTGTACGAATTTATACACAAAAGAACTACACTAAATCCTCCTTTTTCACGAATTCCTGGTGGACTTTCAAATTAGCTTAATCCTCGTCGTTTTGGTCCATCCCACAGTGCTTTAATTAGAACTAATAAACACAAACTCAACACACTTACAACATATTTAACCGACACGATTTTTAACCAACGTATATACTAACTAAGAACCACTTTTAAACCACTTTAAAACTACTTTAAACTACTTTAAGTTCGAAATTTCAAGTACAAGAACCCGTCGACCTTTTTGCTTTGGGATTCGAATTTAACTCCAAGTTAAACACAATTTTAGTACATCTTTTCTACCCCAAAATCGCCGACGATTAAATAATACTTAATATCATTTTTAGCCAACGACTTTTCTGACTTTTTGTCCATTTTTGTCTCTTTCTTAGACTTCTTAAATACTTCTTGTACTTCTTGTGAAACTCACACTACTTCTTGTTACTTCTTGTCCGGAATCTAGAATTTTTCCCGTTCCTTCATTTTAAAAACCACAAATTCCCCAACAAACCATTAAAGACTTTCAATCCCACCATTTTCATCGTAAGAAACGATAAACGAATTTCTTATCCTCCTCGTTCCCGCACTAAATTTGGAATTTTGATTTTAGTTTTAGTTCAGCAGAAATCAAGCTTTGAAGATTTGGAACTAAGAACTTTTCTCTCTTTTTCTCTCTACCTATTTTTGGCCACAAAGTAAAAATGAGCCAGCCTTGGTTGGCTTGAAGGTGGATTAAAATAATATTAAAATATCTCAGGTGTATAACTACTAAAACTAGATGTATCGGAACACTTGCAAAAACATCTCTAAAAATTATTTTCTGAGCTACTAGCATAAATGACACTAGTAACATATTTATTATGAGAATAAAACATGAATAAAGAGGCCTTAGCATTGCTAAAGTCATCAGAGAGTGCTGGTGCTAAGCTGCACTAGTAAATTGTGAACCCGGTTAAACCGGTTTTTCTGTTTTTAACTAAAACTGATCAGGTAATCTTATAATATCATTGATGAAGCTTCTAATACTAATATAATGATAATATCATCCTATTATCTCTCTTCTCTCATAAATCGGGTCCGGCTTGTCAAACTAAGACTATTTACGAAAAACCGAATCAAAACTCCTAACCGATACGGTTCAAAAACTAGGTTCTTTGCGACCGCGTTATCGAGCTTGTCTCGGAAAAGGTTCTAACTTAAAGATGACATAATGACAATGAGGATTGAGATACTTGATGATATATCAAAGTTTTTCCCCTTACTGATCTTCCGGAGAAATTCGTACTTTTAGAAATGATCTCGCGTACTCGAAAATCGGGGTTGTTACAATATGCGCATTTATTTAGGAACGGAAAATCGTATCCGGGAAATCGGGATTACTCGTGACCGGATAAATGTTAGGATTGCAGGCAGCCAACCGACACATGAGCTCATGGCCTGCGCTAGGGCTAAACATGCATCATTCTTGTCTGCGCATCATTCTCTGTTGCACTCCTTTCTGTGTGTGATCTACTTCTTTATGTTTATCTGCTTGTATGCTATTTCTGTATTTTATTTTCTTGTATTCTTTTGTTTGGGTTCTGCTTTCTGTTGTCTCTACTTTCCCTTTCTATCTTTATCTTCTGTTTACTGCTTCGCTATATTATGTTATTCATCTACTAATCGACCCCAAATAAATGAACGTAACTAATAACCCTGGTCCTACTAAGAACTCCCCAGTTCTTACCCCTTCTCTCTCCCTTCCCCCTTCAGATGGAAGTAAGAGTACCTTACCAAAGTTCGCTGATGACCGTTCGCAAGAAGAAGATTCTGCTCTAGATAGTCTTCTGAGTCTAGGGTGAATATCGTTCTCTATTTATATGTATATACTGTGAGACCAGCCAATGTATGCACCCGGTTCGTATGCGCACTTTAACCTAAATCCTGTGTACGAGATTCCTATTGTGTGGCTACTTCATGAGGTACCAGAGAGACATCCTGTGGAAAAGTCTGATCGTGCAGAGGAGTAGCAGATGATGTTCTATCTTTTGATGACGTTCCACCTGACTTGAGTTGTGAAGACTTAGAACGTACTTTCCCTCGCTTTAGTAGTTTAGAGGGACTAGGTGAGTATAAAATCTAGGCTAGCCTATGTGCCAGCTTAGGGACCTCTTGAACAGGTCAAGACCTAGGATGTTGTATGTATGTATATGTATATGTATATAGTTATTATCTAGCTATATATAGGGGTGTTCTAACTAAAAGTCTATACTCTGATAAAGGCTGGATCACTGAATGTGGTTAGCTGCTTGTGATGTATTTATGTGTGGTTGTTTATAACTGTTTTATCTGTTCTTACTTGTGAATTGATTATGAGTGATTCCGTCTGTTAATCCAAACGTTTTAAAAAAAATAAACCTCACAAATTAACTACGCTTTTAACAACGAATCAGGCTCATATAATAAATAATAGATAATAATAAGGAAGACAAATTGGTAGCGCTCAGTTTCCGGTATGATCTAGACATATTGAAAATTGGGTCGTTACACAACATGAATTTTGAAGAAGTTGGTGCTAAAAGAAAGCTACAACTAGCAGAATTAGAAAACCTTCGCCTAGAAGCATATGACAACTCCAGGCGATACAAAGAGAAGATGAAGGCTGTCCATGACAAGCACATAAAAAGGAGAGAATTCAGACCAGGGGAGTTAGTTCTTCTTTATAACTCCAGACTGAGGCTTATGCCAGGCAAACTAAGATCAAGATGGGAAGGTCCCTACAGAGTAGAGAAGGCAGAGCCATACGGACTTTTTCACCTACGTCATCCTTCCAGCTCCAAATTCATAAAGGTTAACAGACATCACTAAAAGCTTTATCATGGAGAAAAGATGAAGGATCATAAAGAACTAGAGGTTTTCCTCTTGGAAGACCCACCAACAGAAGCAGAATGAGCCTAAAGACCGTCCAACATAAGGACGTAAAAGCAAAGTGCTAGGTGGGAGACAACCCATCATGGTATGATCGTTTCGTTTCAGTCTTAGTTTTATTTTACTTTATTCTATTTTGTTTTTGTTAATGACTCTTCTCATAATCTCTATATATAGCCTGCATTTGCATTTGCATTTTGCATGCAAAAAAAAAAAAATGCACGCGACGCGTAAGCGTCGCTGACGCGTCCGCATCATAGGTGCTTTTGAAACAAGAAGAAATGAAGCAGTGAGTTACGCGGGAGCGTGGCTGAAGGTGTGCCTTAGGCACAAAACACACCCACGCGTATGCGTCAATTGCAAAAATAGCCTTCAACGCGAGCGCGTCAACCACGCGTGACCCTGCGAACTCGACGTAAATGGGTATATGGAAGAGAGTTATGATGGAGTGGGGCTAGAATATGCTAGAAGTACAAGCCCTATCACGCGAACGCGTGCCCCACACGTCCGCGTCATTTTTCAAAATGAGGCCATTCACACGTGCGCATCACCCATGCGCACGCGTTACCCTAAATTTTGGCAATGTGTGAATGAAAAAGAAAGTTGTGCCTACGCGAGGCTGTTCTCGCGCCAATGGCACAGTTCATTTCACGCGAACGCATGACCCACGCGTCTGTGTCACCTGAAATTATCACAAACACGCGAACGCGTGCACCACGCGTCCGCATCGCTTGCGCCGCACAGCTTATCCAGATCAGCGCTAGATATCTTATCTTTTCTTCCCCTATCTTAATTTATTTTTTCTTATCCCTTCTTAATTCTTTCTTCTTCCTTCTTCCTTCTTTATTTTTTCCTACTTTTTACTTTCTCCCTCCTTCTTTTTTACATCCATTATCAAGGTTCTTTCCTTTTCTTCTTCCCTTTTTACTTTTCCATTATTATTTTTATTTATGTTTTCTTCTTCCTTTTCTTTTTCTTTTTACTTTTATTTTCTATGTTTTCTTTTTCTTTCTTTTTCTTTTTACATTCTTTTAATTGGTGTTAGAAATTTAATTGGGTGATTATTTTCTTCTATAATTTCTTGTGGATTATTTAGAATTGTTTGATAATTAATATTACTTCTTAAGAGTTGCTTGCATGTTCAATTTAATACCTTCAACAACATATTTAGCATGCACGCTAAGTGTTTGTGAAAAAGCCCATATGCCATTGTGCATTATTTCAAATTATTCTATTCTACTACTCTAATGCCTGTTTTTCACAAAAACCCCTTTTTATATATTATTGATTGAATATAATTGTAAATACAAATAGATTGTTCATTTGAATAACTTGATAATCAAATTGGACATTTAATGCTTGATCTATGCTATTCATGCCTTTGCCGGCATGCCAATAAACATCTTGCATCTACTTGCCATAACTTGCACTTGCTATATTTCCATTGATGGACTTTTCACGTGTAGTCGTGACCATGTGTTAACGACATCCTTCTTTACCGTGCATTGATTATCACTTGTAATGTGCTCTTCCTTGCTCGAACCCTTAGCTTTACATGTACTTACCTTTGTCCCTTTTCAGGATGGCCACCAAAAAGGGTAAAGAGAAAGCTACTCCCAAACAACCCGCAAGGAAAGGAACAAAAAGAGCACTAGTGGCAGAGCCATCTTCAACAGCAGTAAAGCCCTCAACAAAGCGAATCAAGAGGATCATCAAGGTTGATGAAAAAGAGAAAGCTTTTCCAGCAAAGGACACTGCGCGGTTCACCAACTGCTACTATTAGCAGATGTTCCCCATCCTAGCTGAGAGAAACTATAACAATGAGTACCTACTCATTCTCCCGACCCACATTGTTGAATTTGTTGAGCCCCGCATTGAGCAAAGACATTGGGGATTCCTACGGAGACAGCCACGACAGGTTAACCTATCATGGGTAGTTGAATTCTACTCCAATTTTCACATACCAACCATGCAGTCTGTCTATGTCCGTCAGAAGAAAGTACCCATAACTGAAGAGGCCATTCAACGAGCTTTAGATCTTCTCCCTGCTCCAGAAGGATTGGACGCATTCCAAAAAGCCTCATTCAAGCACCAGACATACCAATTTGACTGGGACGCCATTCTCAGAGTTATAGCACAACCTGGCAACAGATGGATCTATGGGATACCATCGATCTCGACCAAAGAGCATATTGGCTTCCGCACTCACCTTAGAGGCTCGAGTATGGGCACAGATTATGTCCCATTACGTCTTTTCAAGCACTCACGAGTTCTCCTTCAGTGCGGACATGGCTGTTCTACTCTGGTGTATCTTTACAGACCAGCACCTCAATTTACCAAGACAAATTCGGCATGCTATGGTACACGTAAAGATTGCGGGCAACCTACCTTTTCCCGCCTTGGTTTCAGATCTAGTCTCAGCAGCCAGAGTCTCCTACAGAGCTGGGGACACCAAGGCCATGATTCCACGAAATGATCAAATCATCCCTAACAGGAAATATATCAGACCTCCAGTAGCCACTACTAGCCGGACTGCAAAACTGGCCAAAGATATTCCTTCTCCTTCCACATCACAAGCACCTTTAACAAACTAACTACTCCATCAGATACTTGAGAGGTTGGACCGGCTTGACCGGAAAGGAAAGCAAAGGGAGCGCCGTAACAAGCGCCAATTTACATACCTCAAGGAGTTGCTTGTTGGTAACCACCCACCTGAAGTAGACCCAGATACCCCGGACTCCACTTCATTTACTAGCACAGGAAGCCATGACGGTCCCAATTGTGGAGATGCTGCTACCAGCCCCCCTTTATTCCTGACTGATAGCACCGAGGACGGTGCCAAGCTTTAAGTGTGGGAAGGTCGGTCAGTACCTGACTTCCGGAGGTATTTACTCTTTCTTAGCACCAATAAAATAGGATATTTATTTATCTTTCTTTTGTTAGGATAGGATGAAATTGCATAGTAATAGGTAGTTGCATGCATGTTCTAATTGGTTGAAAATTAATAAGTTTCTTTTTAAGACCCTATTTTTTTTTTCAAATTTCACTAATTTAAATCAAAACTTGTGTTAAACTTGTTTGGAAATTGTATTTGGAACATAGTTTAAAGCTAAGAACACACAACCCAGTGAGAATTGAGCCTAATTACATGGTTACACTATTTAACCATAAAAATTTTATTCTTGTGTGTGTTCCTTCTCTATTATTGTAATCTATATTTTGTTCCATCCTATATGTCCAATATTTAATATGTTATGTGCATGCATATGATTGAGGCCATTATTTGATTATTAACTCACTTATCCCAAATAGCCTACCCTTCCATTTACCTTTGTTAGCCACTTTGAGCCTTTTAAATCCCATTTGTTCTATATTTTATCACATCACTAACCTTAAGCGGAAAAATAAATTAATTACCCCAAATTGAATCTTTGGTCAGCTTAAGATAGAGATTGTGTGTCAATTAAGTGTGGGAAAAATGACTGGTGCTATGACCAGTTTAGCTTTCAGAGTTTCAAACGCTTGCAGACACTCTGTGTCAAAAATAAATGGCGTGTCAGCAGCTAGCAGTTTGCTCAGAGGCTTTGCAATTTTTGAAAAATCCTTTATAAACCTCCTATAGAATCATGCGTGCCCCAGAAAGCTTCTGATTGCCTTAACATTGGTAGGTGGTGGTAATTTTTCAATTACCTCTACCTTAGCTTGATTCACCTTTATTCCCTTATTCAAAATTTTGTGCCCAAGGACAATTCCTTCAGTCACCATAAAGTCCTAGATGGTGAAGATAGGAGCTGAATGAGTCTCCAAATACTGAGAAGTCATCCATGAAGACTTCCAGAAATTTTTTTATTATATCAGAGAAAATAGAGAGCATGCACCTCTGAAAGGTTGCAGGTGCATTGCACAGACCAAATGGCATCCTTGTGTAGGCAAATACTCCAGAAGGACATGTGAATGCTGTTTTCTCTTGGTCCTGAGGATCTACTGCAATTTAGTTGTAACTTAAATAGCCATCCAAAAAGCAGTAGTATTCATGACCGGCTAGCCTCTCTAGCATCTGGTCTATGAATGGTAAAGGAAAATGATCCTTTCTGGTGGCTGTATTGAGTCTTCTGTAGCCAATACACATACGCAATGCTGTAACTGTTCTTGTAGGAACCAGTTCATTCTTTTTATTATGAACCACTGATATGCCTACCTTCTTGGGGACAACTTGAATAGGGCTCACCCAGGGGCTATCAGAAATAGGATAAATAATCCCAGCCTCTAGTAACTTAGTGACCTCTTTTTGCACCACCTCCTTCATGGCTAGATTTAGCCGCCTCTGTGGTTGAACCACTGGCTTAGCATCATCCTCCAATAGGATCTTGCGCATGCATCTGGCTGGGCTAATGCCCTTAAGATCACTTATGGACCACCCAAGAGCTTTCTTGTGTGTCCTTAGCACCTGAATTAGTGCTTTTTCTTCCTGTGGCTCTAAGGTAGAGCTTATGATTACGGGAAAAGTGTCATCTTCTCCCAGAAATGCATATTTCAGGGATGGTGGTAGTGGTTTGAGCTCAGGTTTAGGAGGCTTCTCCTCTTTCTGAGGAGTTTTCAGAGGTTCTTTTATTTCCTCTGGTTCCTCCAGCTCAGGCTGAACATCTTTAAAAATGTCCTCTAGCTCTGATTCGAGACTCCCAGTCATATTGACCTCTTCCACCAGGGAGTCAATAATATCAGCGCTCATGCAGTCCTTTGATGTGTCTGGATGCTGCATAGCTTTGACAACATTCAACTTAAACTCATCCTCATTGACTCTTAGGGTTATCTCCCCTTTTTGGACGTCAATGAGGGTTCGTCCAGTTGCTAGGAAAGGTCTTCCTAGAATGAGAGTTTCACTTTTGTGCTCCTCTATTTCCAGCACTACAAAGTCAGTAGGAAAGGCGAATGGCCAAACCTTGACAATCATGTCCTCAATTATGCCTGATGGAATCTTAATCGAGCCATCAGCAAGTTGGAGGCATATCCGGGTTGGTTTAACTTCATCAGTCAAACCAAGCTTTTTGATAGTGGATCCATGTATTAGGTTGATATTTACCCCAAGATCACATAGAGCTGTCTTGGTACAAGCACCCTCTAATGTGCATGGTATCATAAAGCTTCCAGGATCTTTAAGCTTCTCTGGTAAGCTTTTCAAGATGACTGCACTGCATTCTTTAGTGAGAAAAACTTTTTCAGTTTCTCTCCAATCATTCTTATGACTTACGATCTCTTTCATGAACTTAGCATAAGAGGGTATTTGCTCAAATGCCTCTGCAAACAGAATCTTTATTTCAAGAGTCTTGAGATAGTTTGCAAAGCGGGAAAATTGTTTGTCCTGTTCTGCTTGGCGAAGTTTCTGAGGATAAGGCATCTTGGCTTTATATTCTTCAACTTTAGTTGCTGCAGGTTTATTTCCTACAGAAGGGGTTGGAGAAGCCTTCTTTAGGGGGTTGTTATCAGCACTTGCAGGTGTCTAATCCCCTATTGGCGTTTGAACGCCAAAATTGGGTGCTTTTTAGGCGTTTAACACCAGGTTGCCACCATCTTCTGGCATTTGAACGCCAGATTTGGCTACCCATTGGGCGTTTAACGCCAATTTTTCCCCCTTTTCTGGCATTTGAACGCCAGAATCATTCCTCTCTCGGTTCTTACTGTCCTCAGAGGGAATTTGGGCAATGGCTTGGTCATCATCTTTTAGTTGTTCCTTCCTTGGCTTTCTGCTACCTTGAGTTGAGATATTCAATGTCTTCCCACTCCTTAATTGAACAGCTTGGCATAGATAACTGCTGTCTTGTTTGATTTAATTGTTTTTCCATACTCTGGTTAGCATCTTTAGTTTCTTGCAGTATCTCTTTAAATTCTGCAAACTGTTTTGTTATAATAAGCAATTGCTGATTGAGTTCAACAACTTGTTCTTGAGGACTAAGTTCAGTAGATACTGCTTTAGCTTCTTCTTTCATGGAGAACCCACTACTTAAGTATAAATATTAATTTCTAGCAACTGTATCAATGAGCTCTTGAGCCTCTTCAATTGTCTTTCGCATGTGTATAGATCCACCAGCTGACTGGTCTAGAGACATCTGGGCCTTTTCTGTAAGCCCATAGTAAAAGATGTCTAACTGCACCCATTCTAAAAATATTTCAGAGGGATATTTCCTTAGCATCCCTCTGTACCTCTCCCAGGCATTATAAAGAGATTCATTATCCTCTTGGTTAAAGCCTTGGATGTCCAGCCTTAGTTGTGTCATCCTTTTTGGAGGGAAATATTGATTCAGAAATTTGTCTGATAACTGTTTCCATGTTCTTGTGCTTGCTGTGAGTTGGTTATTTAACCACCCCTTAGCTTGATCTTTTACAGCAAATGGAAACAGTAATAATCTGTAGACATCCTGATCTACTTCCTTATCACGTACTGTGTTAGCAATTTGTAAGAATTGTGCCAGAAACTTAGTAGGTTCTTCTTGTGGAAGACCGAAATACTGGCAATTTTGCTGCACCATGATAATGAGATGAGGGTTTAGCTCAAAATTGCTGGCTCTTATGGGGGGTATACAGATACTACTCCCATATGCAGCAGTAGGGGGGTTGGCATATGACCCCAAAGTCCTTCTGGACTATTCATTTCCACTTAGGTCCATGATGGAGAAAGGGAGATGATGTAGATTGCAAATAAAATATATTTTTGTTTTTATTTTATTTAATTAAGAATAAACCGAATTAAAAAGGAAATAAGATAAAATAAAATATTTGGAAAATAGAATATAAGTTTCGAAAACTAAAAGAGAAAATAAGATAAAAAAATTTGAATACTAAAATGACTAATTAATTAAAAAGATTTGAAAAATTTTGGATATAATTTTTTAAAATTGGAGAGAGAGAAAGTGGTTAGGGAGTTTTTGAAAAGGATATGTCTTAAAATTAAAGATACTTGTAAAAATAAATAAATAAAAGAAAATATTTGAAAAAGATGTGATTTTAAAATTTGAAGATTGAAACTTTCTCAACAAGGAAAAACCAAACTTAAAATTTTTCAATCAAACTAATAAAATGGTATAAGTAATTCCAAAATTATGAATAAGAAACGAAAAAGATTTTGAAAAATTTTATGGAGGATTTTCGAAAAATATATAAAAAAAGAGAATTGAAAAAGATTTAAAAAGATAAATTTTAAAATTAAAATTCTAACTTGACTAACAAGAAACTACCAAATTTTAAAAATTTTGACTAAGTCAACCTAGGTAATTCGAAAATGATAAGTAATTAAAGGAAAATATATTTTTTTGAATTTAATGAGGAAAGAGAAAAACAATAAAATGACACCAAACTTAGAATTTTTAGATCAAAACAAAGAAAACAAACAAGAAAACTTTGAATGTCAAGATGAACACCAAGAACACTTTGAAGATCAAGATGAACACCAAGAACAAATTTTGAAAATTTTTAAGGAAATAAGGACACAAAGGACACCAAACTTAAAAATTTTTATATTTTGGACACTAATAATTCGAAAGTGCACAGGAAAAACAAGGAAAGACACAAAACAAGAAAAACTAAAGATCATACAAAGAAAATAACAAGAACAACTTGAAGATCAATGAAGAACACGGTGCATATATTTTCGAAACTTAGAGAAAAATTAGAACATGTAATTGACACCAAACTTAAAGCATGAAACTAAAATCAAACAGAAGACTCAATTATTATTTTATTGATTTTATATATTTATTAAAAGTTTTCAAAATTATCTAGAAAAAGAAAACAAGGATTTTAAAATTTTAACAAAAACAATAATAGAAGATGCAATTTTAGTGACTGTAAACCAAAAAGATAAATTTTTCCTAATCTAAGCAACAAGATAAACCATCAGTTGTCCAAACTTGAACAATCCTCGGCAACGGCGCCAAAAACTTGGTGCACGAAATTGTGATTACACTTTTCACAACTCCGCACAACTAACCAGCAAGTGCACTGGGTCGTCCAAGTAATACCTTACGTGAGTAAGGGTCGATCCCACGGAGATTGTCGGCTTGAAGCAAGCTATGGTTATTTTATAAATCTTAGTCAGGAGATTAATGATAAGAGTGATTGTATTTATGAAAAATAAATAACATGAAATAAATAGTACTTGTGATTTACTAATGAGAAACAGGCTGAGGTTCCGGAGATGCTCTGTCATCTGAATCCCTGCTTTCCTACTGTCTTCTTCTCCAAACACGCATGGCTTCCTTTAATGGCAAGCTGTATGATCCTCTCGGATGAAAAATACCAGACACGGTCTCTGCACGGCTAATCAACTGTCGGATTTCTCGTCTCGGATGAAAAATACCATGTACAGCTACCGCATGGCTAATCATCTGTCGGTTCCCACTAGCGTCGGAATAGGACCCTTGTCCTTTTGCACACTGTCACTCTGCCCAACATTTGCAGGTTTGAAGCTCGTCACAGTCATCCCTTCCCAGATCCTACTCGGAATATCACAGACAAGGTTTAGACTTTCCGGATCCCAGGAATGCTGCCAATTGGTTCTAGCCTCTACCACGAAGGTTCTGATCTCACGGACTCAGTTCGTGGATCAAAGACCCAAGAGATACGCACTCAAGCTGTCGCCCAATGACTACGTTGAGCTCAGATAGAACGGAAGTGGTTGTCAGGCACGCGTTCATAGAATTGAGAATAATGATGAGTGTCACGAATCATATCATTCTATAGATTGAAGTACGAGTGAGTATCTTAGAATAGAATCAAGCGTGATTGAATAGAAAACAGTAGTAATTGCATTAATCCATTGAAACACAGCAAAGCTCCTCAACCTTACCTATGGGGTTTAGAGACTTATGCTGTAGAAGATACAATATGAAGTGTAAAAAATGTCATAAGGTTCAGAATGAATCTCTAAAAGTAGTTTTTATACTAAACTAGTAACTTAGGTTTACAGAAAATGAGTAACTAAGTGCAGATAGTGCAAAAATCCACTTCCGAGACCCACTTGGTTCGTGCCTGGGCTGAGCTTTCAAGCTTTCACGTGCATATGCCCAAAGTTGGAGTTAAATGCCACCCTGGGTGCCAAAATGGGCGTTTAATGCCAAGAATTATGCCAGTTCTGGCGTTTTACACCAGAAAGTTTTTGGCTGGTTTTAACGCCAATTTGGGCCATCAAATCTCGGGCAAAGCATGGACTATTATATATTGCTGGAAAGCCCAATATGTCTACTTTCCAACGAAATTGAGAGCGCGCCAATTGGGCTTCGGTAGCTCCAGAAAATCTACTTCGAGTGCAGGAGGGTCAAAATCCACAGCATCTGCAGTCCTTTCTCAGCCTCTGAATCAGATTTTTGCTCAGGTCCCTCAATTTCAGCCAGAAAATACCTGAAATTACAAAAAAATACACAAACTCATAGTAAAGTCCAGAAATGTGATTTTTGCATAAAAACTAGTAGAAATATAATAAAAAGTAATTAAATCATACTAAAAACTATGTAAAAACAATGCCAAAAAGGGTATAAATTATCCGCTCATCAACTTCCCTTCCTTCTTCCTCTGAAATGCATTGATATGCGGAAATTTCCTCTCAACAAATTTCCTTCCGGCAAGTGCACCGGATTGTCGTCAAGTTAAAACTCACAAAAGGGTGAGGTCGAATCCCACAGGGATTGGTAGATCGAGCAATGTTAATTGAAGAATTACACTAGTTGAGCAGAATCAAAATTGAAATTGGGATTGCAGAATGTAAAATTCGTGGAAAACTTAAATTGCACGAAAGTAGATGGCAGAAATTAAATTGCAGAAAATTAAATGACAGAATCTTAAATTGCTGGAAAGTAAATGGGAGTGGGGAATTAGCATGAAATTAAAGAGCAGAAAGTAAATAAAATGGGTAGGTAAGAGAATGGGGGTTTCATTGGGTTCAGGAGATGTACAATTCTCCGGATCAAGTTCATTTTCATCTCTTCCGCAATCAATGCATTCATTGATCCCCTTGGCAATCTTAGGTGATTGGATCCCAATTCCTTGGCTCACCAATATCTATAAGCATGAACAATTTCCGAATTCCTTGATTTAAGTGCTCATGGGAAGAGATGAAGAATGGTCACTGATTATACCACACAAATTCATAGATCAAAGTGTTGGTAGGATTACATGTCACTATATCCATCCAAACCCCAATCTAATCCAATGTGAGAAAGCATTTCTAGGATGATCTCCTCATTCCTCTTCCAAGGTTCCGAGGAGATCCAATTATGAATAGCTTCATTCCAAGATAACTTTTCAATTGGATGAAGACCGAAAGCTTTCTAGTAAAATCAAGAGAAAATAAAGGGGTTTAGTTGTTCATAGCTCTCAAAATGGAAATTAGAATTGCAAAACACATCCTGAAATTAAAGTGCAGTAAAATGAAAGCTAAAAAAAAGGAAAAAAATCCTGTAAAAAGTCTCTCACTAACTTCAATTCTAAGATATTTATACACTTTCTTCCATTGATCTTCAAGCCTTGAATTGAGCTTTTGGTCTTGATGGAATTGGGTTGAAGATGGCTACAATTGATTGCCCTTGGTGTTGAGAAGAGATCTGTGTAAAATTTGACTCCTGATGCTTCAAGTTTGAGTCAACGTTTGATGGCCAACATTGACTCAAACGCCATTTTAAAATACGCCAGCAAAAACCAGAAAGCTTGCTGTCATTGGTGTTTGACTCAACGTTGGAGGGCCAACGTCAGCTAACCCACGCGTACGCATACCGTACGCTTCCGCGCAAATAGCCAAAAATTCTCATCCATGCGTACGCGCACTGTGCGCGTGCACGTGGATGCAAGATTTTTAGTTTCCAGATTTAAAACAAGGCAGGGGACGTTGGAGGCAGCGTTGTACCTCCAACTTTCCCTCTAACGTTGGCTTTTTGGCGCGTACACGCACTTTGCGCTTAGGCGCCCATTGCTTTTTTTTTTCTTTATCCGCGCGTACGCGTCACTGACGCGCACACGTCGATTCAAAATTTTTCAATCTCAATTCTGTGCTGCGCATCGCGGACGTTGGAGACAGTGTTTGATGCAATGTTCGACCTCCAACATTCGGTCTTGGCGCGTACGCGTACCGTGCGCTTCCGCGCAAACAGGTCAAAAATGCTTATTTACTCGTACGCGTGTGATAAACCCCGATTTTGTGATTTATCTTTTGCTTATTTTAGGGGATTTTACCACCTTTTCTTACATTTATTCAATGAAATAGCATGGTTTTGTAATTTTCCCTTGAATTGTGCTTAATTGTAAAAACATGCTTTTTAGGCCCTAAATTGGTGATTTTGATCCACTTTAATTCCATTCGATGCCTTGATGTATTTGTTGAGTGATTTCAGGTTCATAGGGCAAGTATTGGATGGAAGAAGTGAGGAGAAAAGCATACAAAGGGGAGAATGCATGAAGAAACAAATATTAGGAATGCATCAAAGGACGCGTACGCGCACAAGGCGCACACGCGCAAAAGTGGTCTCGCCTATAGACGCGCACGCGTACATGCCGCGTCCGTGCGGATGGAGAATTTGCCAATCGACGCTCAAGCGCAAATGGCGCGCACGCGCACATGGCGTGCACGCGCCGGTACTCTCACCTGGCCCACTTAAAGGCAAAACGCTGAGGGCGATTTCTGAGCTGCCCAGGCCCAAATCCAACTTGATTCTGAGTGTATTTCATGCAGAATTGAAGTCTAAGTAAAGGGGGAGCAATTAGTTGTAGGATTAGCATCATATAGGTTTGTTTCTAGAGAGAGAAGCTCCCTCTTCCCTCTAGAATTAGGGTTCTTAGGTTAATTTCATCTTAGATCTAGTTTCAATTTCATGTTCTCATCTTGTTTTCTTTACAATTTAATGCTTCTACTGTTGATTCTCTAAATTTGTTGTGTTAATTCTACTTTTATGTCTCTTTTGTGATGATGAACTTTGGTTGGATTTGGATTTTTTCTTTAATGCAATTTAATGTTTGATGTCTTTTATTGTGAATTTGAGTTATGATCTTACTTTTCGTGCAATTGGTAGTTGTTAGATTTTACTATTTCTTGCAATTTACTATGCTTTTCTTTTATGCTTTCCAAGTGTTTGACAAAATGCTTGGTTAGTCTTTAGAGTAGATCTTGAGCATTCTTGGCTTGGAAAGAGTAATTGGGCAATCTTGAGTCATGAAAACCCAACTCATGTTGGTGATCTAGAGTTGTTAGTTAATATTGTTTCCGTTGATGCTAATCTTTTGCTAATTTAATTAGTAAGTTGATTAGCACTTTTGGATTGAGATTAGCTAGTCTTCTTAAACTTTCTTCGAGTGTGAAGATAATATGATACCTTCTTCCATCGTCGAGGATAACATAATGAGATAAATTCTTGTTTATATGTGACATGATTAATTAGTCTTGTTTAACATTCTCCCTATATGTTGGAGTTAACTAAATAAGATGAATTAATCATTGCATGACTAGGATAGAAAGCCTAAGATCTCAACTCATGCCATGAATGTCTCTCTTCTTTACTTGCTTCCTTTAATTGCTTGCTTGATTTACTTTTCTTGCACATTTAATTTCTTGCCCTCTCACCAATCAAAACCCCCCTTTTACCCCTTTATAGCCAATAAGCATACACTTTATTGCAATTCCTCGTGAGACAACCCGGAGTCCAAATACTCCGGTTAATTCTTATTTGGGGTTTGTACATGTGACAACCTAAATTTTTGTATGTGAGGACTCTTTGTTGGTCTAGAACTATACTTGCAACAAGCATTCAATTGAGAAATTCTATATCAACAAGAGTTCTCGCTCATCAAAATGGCGCCGTTGCCGGGGAGTTGCAATGGTGTTATATTATTGGCTATTGTATATATTGTGAATAGCTTGATTTTTGGTTTGCTTGTTAGTTTTTGCTAGTTGTAGGGCTTAGTTTTCTTTATTTCTTGTTAGCTTTTATTTTTGTTTTCTCTTTCACCATGAATTCTCATCACTTTGGCTATGAGTGTGGTTCAAACTATGTTGTAGGAAATGGAAGCTTCAATGAGGATGTGCATCAAGGATTTGGAAATCAAGGATGGGAGGAACCCCAAGCTTATGGACAATCTTCTTGGCAACAACCCCCTCCCGACTCTTATGGGTATAATCCTAATCCTAATGCATACCAATCTAATGTATGTGATGACCCTTTCCCTCAACATAGCCCTTAACAACCATACTCACAAGCCTTCTACCACCATCCACCTCCATATGATCCCAACTAATACACACTATACCAACCACCATATGAACCATATCTAGAGCCACCACCATTCCAACACCAATACTCCCAAGAACCACAAAGTCCACACACACCACCTCAAGAATTTTACCAATATGAACCACCTTCCAACTATAATACCTTTCCCTCAAACAATGAACCCTCTCTTCCACCACAACCCTCCGATGAAGCCTTTATGCTAGAATTAAGGGATCTTAAATCTCATATCTTAAGGCAACACGAGGAGGATGAAAAGAAGTTTGCGGAGTTAAGAGCGAAAATGGCTATTATGGTAGAAGCCATTGGCAACATAGTCTCATCCCGCCTAAGCCTATACGATCAAGGCACTCCCATTGTTGAATGTGGAGAAGCAACCAAGGAGCTTAGTGAGGGAGTGAACTTGAAGCTCCAAGGTGAAGAAGAGGAATTAAAGAAAGAAATGCAACAAGAGGAGGAGGTAGAGATTATTGAACAAGAGGAAGTAGTGGTTGGAGCCTTAGGATATGTTGAGTACATAGAAGAAGCACAAATTGAAGATCCTTCTTTCATGGAGTTTGAAGTTGATGTTGAGAAGGAGAGTGCACAACCTCCAAGACACAATGTGATTGAAGAAGTGAGAGAAGTGCTCCAATCAATAGGCCTTCCTATTTATGATGATTCCGCATCAACATATGATCCTTTTGAGCTTGAAGAATCCTTCCCCACTATGCTCGGAATTGATGATGAGGTAGATTTTACTCAACCCCCCATTTATGATTTAAGTGATGGGAAAGAGCTAGAGGACATTGCTGAAGAAGAACGTGAACTTGAGGAAGCTTGGCAAGAGGTAGAGCATGAAGTATCTTGCCAAGTGGTGGAAGCCTTCCAAAAAGGATGGACTGGAGTGGAACGTGTTTTGTCAAGATCGTTGGGAACTCCTCCACCTAGGTTATCATCTAATCCTTCATTTGAGTGGGTAAAACTTCTAATTCTTAGCTTTATTATCCCACTTGAATATGGTTTGCTTGAGACGGATGGCCAACTTAGGATGCTTTGTGGAATTAAGTGTAGGAGGAGGATGTTTAGTGGTTGGCGTTGTAAGTCTAGGCTCATTATGGTTGAAGCTTCAAGGTGCAAAGGTTGGACTAGTGCTCAATTGGATGGGTCTAGGAGGATGGTTTGGTGCTTCCATGAGAATTCATCTCTCTTGCCACCCGGAGGAAATCACCATGATCAACTCAAGGATGGGTGTGAAAACAAAGTGTGGGATCCCAGATCGCACAAGGAAGATCAACTTTGGGAGCCTATGGTTTGTGAAGAACTCCATCAAAGCTTGGAGTTATTAACTTTGAATGATGAAGCACAATGGAAGTCCAAGCATTGGTGGATGTTCAAGGATGGATTCAAGCACAAGCCACCTTGATGAAGAGCTCCCCATAAGTCCAACTTAAGGACAATAAACCAAAGTGCTAGGTGGGAGACAACCCACCATAGTAAACTCTTTCCATTTTCTCTTTTGTATATATTAGTAGTACTAGTTTAATTTCATGTTTTGAATTGCTTAGTTGAGTTTATTTGGGAGTCTAGTAGGTTAAATAAGGTTTTATGATGTTTTGGTAGTTGTTTGGAGGTTTGGAATGCTTGGTTTGGTGCAAAAACATAGAAAATTTTTGAAAAAACAGAGCACCATCCACGTGCACGTGCACTCTATGCGTACGCGTGCCCAAGTATTTTCGATGATACACGCACACGCGTCATGTACGCGTACGTATGGATTGAGTTTTTCCACCCCCTCCATACATTCACCCGAGAGTTGTGCCTGAAGTGTGCCAACTTTGTGCCCCAGGGCAAGCGAACGCGTACCTTGCGCGTCCGCGTCGACTCTCTGCCTTGCCATGCATCCGTACGCGCACTGCACGCGTACGCGTCGCTTTCATTTTCATCAATCCACGCTTACGTGCACATGACGCGCACACGTGGATTGCCCTGTTGCACTCACCTTCTTTTCTTCTCTTCCTTCTATTTCTTTCCTTCTTCTCTTTTCTCTTCTTTTCTTTCCACCCTTCAAACATCATCCGACACTACCAAACACCATGTAACACCATTTCTTTTAATTAGTTAGTTAGTTTAATTTTTGTTTTCCATTATAAGTGTTGGATTACTAATCTTGTTTACCATTTACTGCTGCTTATTACTAATGGGATGTTAGTTTAACATCATTGTTGTTATTGTCATTGTTGGATTCCTTTGTTGAGGTTTCAATTTATTACTTGGTCTTGAATTTTCATGTTGAACATTTGTGAATACCAAGTACATGTTATGTTTCCTTCATGCATCTTAACTTTTTGAATTGCATGTTTTGGCCACCATGCATTCACCATCTATTGTTAGGCAATTGTATATTATCATTGATTTTTTTAGGTAATGCTTGTTTATGGTTTACCCCTATTCACGTCACTTATTTCATGCATTGAGATTGTAGAATTGTGAAATTGGATCGAAAGCTTACCTAGCGATATATTTTTGAGCTTTGTAAAGCTTTGTGGACCATGCTTTCTATGTGATTGATTTTCACTTCTATCTTCTTTTTCCTAAGTTCCATAGTATCCATGTGTTTCACCTCCATGTCACTTAGGTGTTGCAACAACTTCAATATGTGTCATTGATTGTTGTGTGAGTTTCATATACCATTTTGTTCACTAAGTCTACCTACACATCAATTAACGTCCATGCATTATCCAATTTCACAATTGCTTGATTAATTGCTTGAATGCTTTTATGCTTCTTCACTATTTTTTTGGTTGCCCTAACCTACAAGGCTTTTAAAGTATCTTAAGCACACTAGAATGAGTGAAGTGTATGCTTTCTTTTGTGTAAATGTGACATAGCTTTTTATACTAACGTGTGTGTGTGTTCTAAACCGCGTGCAATTTTAGAACCCACACACCTTTTTTTCATCAATGTCACACTAATTCGCTCATTCAATTCTAGTGACTCACCTCATTCCAACAATTCATTCTTCCTTGATTTTGTATTTTCTCATCTTACGGTGTTTATTTTATTTTTCATGATCGATGCACCATAAGCAAAAATGGAAGCAGGAGAAGAACACGCAGCATCAGTTGACCTACCAGCTGAAGGTAGCAACTAGGAAAGTCGTCGTGCCCCCTTGCTCATTTAGTGCACTGAGGACGGTGCAAAATTTTAAGTGTGGGGAGGTCATCCGACCGCTCGACATTTTTGGGTGACAAGTTTCTAATCCCAACACTTTTGCATTTCATTTTAGGATTTTTAGTTGCATTTTCTTATTTTGCATAAGTATATATTAAGCCTAGTCAAAATCATGATATTTTCCAAGGATTTTATCTATAAGGCACCCCAATTGATTGAAAAAAAAAATTTTTAGAACTTGCTTGAATTATATACTTTGTGGAACATGATTTTTGAGCTAAGAACACAAGCATGTGAGATTTGAGCCTAATTGTGTGGTTACATCATATATATCCACTTATTTTCATTCTTGTGTGCATTATTCTCTCCCTATGATTGTAATCTTTGATTTGTTTGATTCTTTATGTCCATTATTTTGTGTATACATGCATTTATATGATTAAGGCCATTGTTCAAATAGCTCACTTACCCAAATAGCCTACCTTTTATCTTCCATTGTTAGCCAATTTTGAGCCTATACTTAAGCCATTTGTTCTTAATTATAGCACATTACAAGCCTAGGTAAAAAATAATAAATGTCCTTAATTTTGATTTTTGATTAGCTTAGACTAGTGAGAGTGTTCATTGTTTGATTTTGGGAAAGTTAGGAACATTGGGTAGAGATAAAAGTGTGTTTTTGTATTTGTGTTGAGAATCTTGGAAATTGGGAACATACTCATGTATTAATTATGTGTAAACCATATGCATTGATGTTCTTGTATATATTTTAGTTTGAAAAAAAATGAGAAAAACAAAAAGAAAAAATATATATATATATAAGAAGAAAAAGAAAATATATAGAAAAAGAAAGACAAAGAATTACAATAAAAAGGGGACAAAATGCCCCAAAGCAAGGTTCAATAAAAGTCAATGCATATGTGTGGTGATCAAAAGAGAATGCATGAGTGTGTGAAAAAGTGAAGAATGGGTAGTTAGGTTTGCTTATAATTGTATAGGATGTCATAGGTTAGGTGGGAAGTTTAAGCTTATCAAAGATCCAAATTTCCAGCTCACTTGACCAAATATGCATCCTACCTTGACCCTAGCCCCATTACAACCTAAAAGAAAAGACCGCATGATAACTGTATGCATGCATAAAATAATTGTTGATTGTTAGATGAAAAACAAATCTTGGAAAGCATGATTAGGGGAGAATTGAGTGAATCAATCCCATACACTTGAGTGCATAGAGCGGATACACATCCGGCGAGGGTTCAATCGCTCAATTACATGTTTCCACCCATGATCATCTTTTCTTGCAAGTTTATGAACTCTTTTAATGATTCAATCCAATTGTGGTTTGCTTTGATCGCTAATACCTTAGCCCTTGTGCTTGCATGTGTATTCTTGAAAATTGATTTATTTTGACTAAGCCATTACATCATGTAGATAGGTTGCATATAGATAGATTGCATGTAGTTAGTTGCATTGAATAAATAATAATACCCTTTGCTTCTTTCTTAATTTTAGCATGACGACATGCTTAGTTTAAGTGTGGGGAGATTTGATAAATCCCGATTTCGTGATATTTATCTTGTGCTTATTTTAGGGGATTTTACCACATTTTCTTACATTTATTCAATGAAATAGCATGGTTTTGTAATTCTCTCTTGAATTGTGCTTAATTTTAAAACATGCTTTTTAGGCCCTAAATTGGTGATTTTGATCCACTTTAATTCCATTCGATGCCTTGATGTATTTGTTGAGTGATTTCAGGTTCATAGGGCAAGTATTGGATGGAAGAAGTGAGGAGAAAAGCATACAAAGGGGAGAATGCATGAAGAAACAAGGATTGGAAATGCATCAAAGGACGCGCACGCACACAAGGCGCGCACGCGCAAAAGTGGTCTCGCCTATAGACGCGCACGTGTACATGCCGCGTCCGCGCGGATGGAGAATTTGCCAATCGACGCGCACGTGCACATGGCGCGCACGCGCTGGTACTCTCACGTGGCCCACTTAAAGGCAAAACACTGGGGGGATTTCTGAGCTGCCCAGGCCCAAATCCAACTTGTTTCTGAGTGTATTTCATGCAGAATTGAAGTCCAAGCAAAGGGGGAGCAATTAGTTGTAGGATTAGCATCATGTAGGTTAGTTTCTAGAGAGAGAATCTCCCTCTTCTCTCTAGAATTAGGGTTCTTAGGTTAATTACATCTTAGATCTAGTTTCAATTTCATGTTCTCATCTTGTTTTCTTTACAATTTCATGCTTCTACTCTTGATTCTCTAAGTTTGTAGTGTTAATTCTACTTTTATGTCTCTTTTGTGATGATGAACTCTGGTTGGATTTGGATTTTTTTCTTTAATACAATTTAATGTTTGATGTCTTTTATTGTGAATTTGAGTTATGATCTTACTTTCCTTGCAATTGGTAGTTGTTAGATTTTACTATTTCTTGCAATTTACTATGCTTTTCTTTTATGCCTTCCAAGTGTTTGACAAAATGCTTGGTTGGTCTTTAGAGTAGATCTTGAGCATTCTTGGCTTGGAAAGAGTAATTGGGAAATCTTGAGTCATGAAAACCCAACTCATGTTGGTAATCTAGAGTTGTTAGTTAATATGGTTTCCATTGACGCTAATCTTTTGCTAATTTAATTAGTAAGTTGATTAGGACTTTTGGATTGAGATTAGCTAGTCTTGTTACACTTTCTTCGAGTGTGAAGATAATATGATACCTTCTTCCATCATCGAGGATAACGTAATGAGATAAATTCTTGTTTATATTTGTGACATGATTAATTAGTCTTGTTTGTCATTCTCCCTATATGTTGGAGTTGACTAAATAAGATGAATTAATCATTGCATGACTAGGATAGAAAGCCTATGATCTCTCTTGCCATGAATGTCTCTCTTCTTTACTTGCTTCCTTTAATTGCTTGCTTGATTTACTTTTCTTGCACATTTAATTTCTTGCCCTCTCACCAATCAAAACCCCCCTTTTACCCCTTCATAGCCAATAAGCATACACTTCATTACAATTTCTCGTGAGATGACCCAGAGTCCAAATACTCCGGTTAATTCTTATTTGGGGTTTGTACATGTGACAACCTAAATTTTTGTATGTGAGGACTCTTTGTTGGTCTAGAACTATACTTGCAACGAGAATTCAATTGAGAAATTCTATATCAACAAGAGTTCGCTCATCAGCGTGCTGCAAGCTTCCGCGCGGATGTCAAAAATTGCATTTTTACGCATAAGCGTCATAGGCGCATACGCACCACTCAAAATTCTTTCAGCCCCAGGGTTGATCATTTTCTCACAACGTTGGGGTTAATGTTGGACCCCCAACGCCACCTCCAACGTGAGCATCAGCCATGTTACAGAGAAGTGCTCTGTTCCTCTTCCAACATTTGAGGTAACGTTGGTGGTCAAACTTGGCCAGCAACATTGCTTCCTCTTCATCCTTTCCATGCTCCTTCTTCAAGCTTTCTCCATACCTTCCTTCACCTATCATTAACCAGTGAATGCATCAAAGCTCTGCTAAAATCACGAGGATTCTTATCATTCTTAACATACAAGTAATCATAGCATAAATCATCACGAAATTGCACCAATTTACTCATGGTTGAATGAATATAGGCATACATGAATTTTTACCCAAATGGCTTACTTATAACTCAAGAAAGTGCATAAAACCTATTAAAAACAAAGAAAAAGGCTAGTGAAACTAGCCTAAGATGCCCTGGCATCATGCATCTTCTAAGTATTCCATCTGAACATTTCTTAAAGATGTATGGTTCATCCCAGATGAAGTACTTGGCATCATTAATCAGCTTCCTCTTCTAGTGTTTGTTGAAGTTTGGAGGCACCTCCCCAGTGGCTTTAAAATTTGCAATGTCTGCAAACCATGGTGCCTTGTGAACTAACATCAGTTGCTCATCATAGAAACATTCATTTATATTCAAGTTGTGTGTACTTCCTTTTTCACAGGGAATCCTTGACAAGTGATCTGCCACCTTGTTCTCCACTCCTTTCTTGTCCTTAATCTCAATGTTGAACTCCTGCAACAACAAAATCCATCTTATCAGTCTTGGTTTTGATTAGTAAATATTTCAATGTTGTATGATCAGTAAAAATAATCACTTTAGACCCAATGAGATATGATCTAAACTTATCAAATGCAAACACTATTGCCAATAGTTCTTTTTCAGTAGTTGTGTAATTCCTTTGGGTTTCATTTAGGACCTTGTTGGCATAATATATAACATAAACTAAGTTACCTTTCCTCTGTCCTAACACTGCCCCCATAGCAATATCTGATGCATCACATATCAGTTCAAAGGGTAAATCCCAGTTAGGTGGGGCAATGATAGGTGCTGAGGAAATCTTTTTCTTCAGAGTTTTAAAAGCCATCATGCAATCTTAATCAAAAACAAAAGGTGCATCAGAGACAAGTAAGTTACTCAAATGCTTGGCTATTTTTGAGAAATCTCTGATAAACCTTCTGTAAAATCTGGCATGTCTTAAGAAACTCCTAATTGCCTTGACATTACTAGGTAGAGGTAATTTCTCAATTAATTCCACCTTAGCTCTGTCTACCTCAATACCTTGGTTAGAGACCTTATGACCAAGAACTATTCCTTCTGTCACCATAAAATGGCATTTCTCCCAATTCAAAACCAAATTTGTTTATTGGCATCTTTTCAATACCAAGGTGAGGTGATTTAGGAAATTAGGAAAGGAATCCCCAAATACTGAAAAGTCATCCATAAGGACTTCAATGAATTTTTCAATCATGTCTGAAAAGATAGATAACATGCAGCGTTGGAAAGTTGCAGGTGCATTGCACAGCCCGAATGGCATGTGCCTGTAAGCAAAGACTCCATATGGACAAGTGAATGATGTTTTCTCCCAGTCTCTTAGATCTACCACTATTTGAATGTATCCTGAATAGCCATCCAAGAAGCAATAATATGCATGACCTACCAGCCTTTCTAGCATCTAGTCCATGAAAGGGAGTGGGAAGTGATCTTTTCTTGTAGCTTCATTATGCTTTCTATAATCAATGCACATCCTCCATCCTGTGACAGTTCTTGTAGGGATGAGTTCATTCTTTTCATTGGGCACCATAGTGATGCCTCCCTTCGTAGGAACCACTTGGACAGTGCTCACCCATGGGCTATTTGAAATTGGGTAGATCACCCTGCCTGCAAAAGCTTCATAACCTCCTTTTACACCACTTCTTTCATGGTTGGATTCAATCTTCTTTGGGCTTGAATGGAGGGCTTAGCATCTTCTTCCAACAGGATCTTGTGCATGCATATGGATGAGCTTATCCCTTTCAAATCAGTAAGGGTCCATCCAATGGCATCTTGATGCTTCTGTAGCACCTTAATTAACTCACTTTCCTATTCTTGACTGAGAGCAGAGTTGATGGTTATTGGATAACTTTCATCCCCAAGTATGCATACTTGAGAGTGGGAGGCAGTGCCTTCAGTTCAAGCTTGGGGGCTCCTTTCTCTTCTTTCTTTTCCTCTAGTGCATGGTGCACGAAATTGTGATCATCAATGGCACCAACAACTTGGTACGCACAATTGTAATCTCAACTCTTTGTCACAACTTTGCACAACTAACCAGCAAGTGCACTGGGTCGTCCAAGTAATAAACCTTACGTGAGTAAGGGTCGATCCCACGAAGATTGTCGGCTTGAAGCAAGCTATGGTCATCTTGTAAATCTCAGTCAGGCGGATTCAAATGGTTATGGAGTTTAAGATAATTAAAAGATGAATAAGACATAAAATAAGATAGAGATACTTATGTAATTCATTGGTGAGAATTTCAGATAAGCGTATGAAGATGCTTTGTTCCTCCTGAACTTCTACTTTCCTATTATCTTCATCCAATCATTCATACTCCCTTCCATGGGAAGCTTTATGTTGGGTTTCACCGTTGTCAATGGCTACCTCCCATCCTCTCAGTGAAAATGGTCCAAATGCGCTGTCACGCATGGCTAATCATCTGTCGGTTCTCGATCATGTTGGAATAGGATCCATTGATCCTTTTGCGTCTGTCACTACACCCAACACTCGCAAGTTTGAAGCTCGTCACAGTCATCCCTTCCCAGATCCTACTCGGAATACCACAGACAAGGTTTAGACTTTTCAGATCTCAGGAATGGCCGCCAATTGATTCTAGCCTATACCACGAAGGTTCTAATCTTAGATTAGAAACCCAAGAGAGTATACTCCAGCTGTCGTCCAATGACTACGTTGAACATCATGTAGATCACTTTGTGGTTGTCAGGCACGCGACCTTGGCTAAGGGAGTAACGAATATTGGGTGATTGTCACGGGTCACCCCTTCATTCTGACTTAACTAAATTAAGAACAAGATTATATCTTGGAGAAGAAGTAGGCGTGAATTGAATAGAAAAACAATAGTACTTTGCATTAATTCATAAAGAACAGTAGAGCTCCACACCTTAATCTATGGTGTGTAGAAACTCCACCGTTTAAAATACAAAAGTGATAATGGTGATCATTGGCTTTGGCCCCAGAGAGGGAACCAGAAGAACCAAGATGAAAATACAATAGCAAAAGGTCCTATTTATAGAGAACTAGTAGCCTAGGGTTTACAAAAATAAGTAAATGATACAGAAATCTTCTTCCGGGACCACTTGGTGTGTGCTTGGGCTGAGCATTGAAGCTTTCGCATGTAGAGACATTTCTTGGAGTTAAACACCAGCTTTTGTGCCAGTTTGGGCGTTTAACTCCAGCTTTCATGCCAGTTCTGGCGTTTTGACGCCAGAATTTCTATGCTGACTTGGAACGCCGGTTTGGGCCATCAAATCTCGGGTAAAGTATGGACTATTATATATTGCTGGAAAGCCCAGAATGTCTACTTTCCAACGCAATTGAGAGCGCGCCAATTGAGCATTTGTAGCTCTAGAAAATCCACTTTGAGTACAGGGAGGTCATAATCCAACAGCATCTGCAGTCCTTTTTCAGCCTCTGAATCAGATTTTTGCTCAGGTCCCTCAATTTCAGCCAGAAAATACATGAAATCACAGAAAAACACACAAACTCATAGTAAAGTTTAGAAATATGATTTTTATTTAAAAACTAATAAAAACTAACTAAAATATAATAAAAACATACAAAAAATAATGCCAAAAAGCGTATAAATTATCCGCTCATCACAACACCAAACTTAAATTGTTGCTTGTCCCCAAGCAACTGAAAATCAAATAGGATAAAAAGAAGAGAATATACTATAAATTCCAAAATAGCAATGAAACTTAGCTCCAATTAGATGAACGGGACTAGTAGCTTTTTTTGCCTCTGAACAGTTTTGGCATCTCACTTTATCCCTTGAAGTTCAGAATGATTGGCATCTATAGGAACTCAGAATTCAAATAGTTTTATTGATTCTCCTAGTTCAGTATGTTGATTCTTGAACACAGCTACTTTATGAGTCTTGGCCGTGACCCTAAGCATTTTGTTTTCCAGTATTACCACCGGATACATAAATGCCACAGACACATAACTGGGTGAACCTTTTCAGATTGTGTCTCAGCTTTGCTAGAGTCCCCAATTAGAGGTGTCCAGAGCTATTAAGCACACTCTTTTTGCTTTGGACCACGACTTTAACCGCTCAGTCTCAAGTTTTTACTTGACACCTTCATGCCACAAGCACATGGTTAGGGACAACTTGGTTTAGCCGCTTAGGACAGGATTTTATTCCTTTAGGCCCTCCTATCCACTGATGCTCAAAGCCTTGGATCCTTTTTATTTTACCCTTGCCTTTTGGTTTAAAGGGTTATTAGCTTTTTCTGCTTACTTTTTTTTTTCTTTTTCTTTCTTTCTTTTATTTTTTCTTTCTTTTTTTTTCGCCATTTTTTCTGCAAGCTTTTCACTCCTTTTTCTTGTTTCAAGAATCAATTTTATGATTTTTCAGATTATCAATAACATCTCTCCTTTTTCATTATTCTTTCAAGAGCCAACAATTTTAGCATTCATAAACAACAAATTCAAAAATATGCACTGTTCAAGCATTCATTCAGAAAACAAAAAGTATTGTCACCACATCAAAATAATTAAACTAGTTTCAAGGATGAATTCGAAATCATGTACTTCTTGTTCTTTTGTGATTAAAACATTTTTCTTTTAAGAAAGGTGATGGATTCATAGGACATTCATAGCTTTAAGACATAGACACTAAGACACTAGTGATCATGTAATAAAGACACAAACATAGATAAACATAAAGCATACAAATTCGAAAAACAGAAAATAAAGAACAAGGAAATTAAAGAATGGGTCCACCTTAGTGATGGCGGCTAATTCTTCCTCTTGAAGATCTTATGGAGTGCTTGAGCTCCTCAGTGGCTCTTCCTTGCCTTTGTTGCTCCTCTCTCATGATTCTTTGATCTTCTCTAATTTCATGAAGGAGGATAGAATGCTCTTGGTGTTCCACCGTTGTTGTCCCATATTGGAACTTAATTCTCCTAGGGAGGTGTTAATTTTCTCCCAATAATTTTGTGGAGGAAAATGCATCCCTTGAGGCATCTCAGGGATTTCATAATGAGGAATTTCCTCATGCTCTTGTTGAGGTCCATGAGTGGGCTCTCTTGTTTGCTCCATCATTTTCTTAGTGATGGGCTTGTCCTCTTCAATGAGGAGTCTTGGCCACAACTTCATAGAAGTAGTCTTGATGGACCTTTGAGATGAATCTTTGGTGCACGAATTGTGAATCACACTTTTCACAACTCGTACCACTAACCAGCAAGTGCACTGGGTTGTCCAAGTAATACCTTACGTGAGTAAGGGTCGAATCCCACGGAGATTGTCGGCTTGAAGCAATCTATGGTTATCTTGTAACTCTTAGTCAGGGTATCAATTATAATTATCAGTTTGAATTGTGAAGAATAAAAGAGCATGAAATAAATACTTGTTATGCAGTAATGGAGAATATGTTGGAGTTTTGGAGATGCTTTGTCTTCTGAGTATCTGCTTTACCCCTGTCTTCTTCTTCACGCACGCAAGGTTCCTCCTATGGCAAGCTGTGTGTTGGTGGATCACCGTTGTCAATGGCTACCATCCGTCCTCTCAGTGAAAATGGTCCAGGTGCGCTGTCACCGCACGGCTAATTATCTGTCAGTTCTCGATCATGTCGGAATAGGATCCATTGATCCTTTTGCGTCTATCACTACGCCCAACACTCGCGAGTTTGAAGCTCGTCACAGTCATTCAATCCTTGAATCCTACTCAGAATACCACAGACAAGGTTTAGACTTTCCGGATTCTCATGAATGCTGCTAATGGGTTCTAGCTTATACCACGAAGATTCTGATTAAGGAATCCAAGAGATACTTATTCAATCGAAGGTAGAACGGAGGTGGTTGTCAGGCACGCATTCATAGGTTGAGAATGGTGATGAGTGTCACGGATCATCACATCCATCATATTGAAGTGTGAATAAACATCTTAGATAGAAACAAGCATGTTTGAATAGAAAACAGAAATAATTGCATTAATTCATCGAGACACAGCAGAGCTCCTCACCCCCAACAATGGAGTTTAGAGACTCATGCCATCAAAGAGTACAAAGTTCAGATCTGAAATGTCATGAGGTACAAAATAAATCTCTAAAAGTTGTTTAAATACTAAACTAGTAACCTAGATTTTCAGAAAATGAGTAAACTAAGATAGATAGTGCAGAAATCCACTTCTGGGGCCCACTTGGTGTGTGCTGGGCTGAGACTAGAGTTTTACATGTGCCTAGGCTATTTCCAGAGTTAAACACCAGGTTGTAACCTGTTTCTGGTGTTTAACTCCAACCTGTAACCTATTTCTGGCGTTTAACGCCAGAATGCAACATGGAACTGGCGTTGAACGCCAGTTTACATTATCTATCCTTGAGCAAAGTATGGACTATTATATATTGCTGGAAATCCCTGGATGTCTACTTTCCAACGCAATTAAGAGCGCATCATTTGGACTCCTGTAACTCCAGAAAATCCATTTCGAGTGCAGGAAGGTCAGAATCCAACAGCATCTGCAGTCCTTTTTCAGCCTCTAAATCAGATTTTTGCTCAGGTCCCTCAATTTCAGCCAGAAATTACCTGAAATCATAGAAAAATACAAAAACTCATAGTAAAGTCTAGAAATGTGATTTTTATTTAAAAACTAATAAAAATATAGTAAAAAATGACTAAAACATATTAAAAACTACCTTAAAACAATGCCAAAAAGCGTATAAATTATCCGCTCATCACAACACCAAACTTAAATTGTTGCTTGTCCCCAAGCAACTAAAAACAAAGTAGGATAAAAAGAAGAGAATATACAATGAATTCCAAAAACATCTATGAAGATCAGTCTTAATTAGATGAGCGGGGCTATTAGCTTTTTGCTTCTGAACAGTTTTGGCATCTCACTTTATCCTTTTGAAGTTCAGAATGATTGGCATCTATAGGAACTCAGAATTCAGATAGTGTTATTGATTCTCCTAGTTCAGTATGTTGATTCTTGAACACAGCTACTTTATGAGTCTTGGCCGTGGCCCTAAGCACTTTGTTTTCCAGTATTACCACCGGATACATACATGCCACAGACACATAACTGGGTGAACCTTTTCAGATTGTGACTCAGCTTTGCTAAAGTCCCCAATTAGATGTGTCCAGGGTTCTTAAGCACACTCTGTTTTTGCTTTGGACCTCGACTTTAACCGCTCAGTCTCATGTTTTCACTTGACACCTTCACGCCACAAGCGCATGGTTAGGGACAGCTTGGTTTAGCCGCTTAGGCCAGGATTTTATTCCTTTAGGCCCTCATATCCACTGATGCTCAAAGCCTTGGATCCTTTTTATTACCCTTGCCTTTTGGTTTTAAGGGCTATTGGCTTTTTGCTCTTGCCTTTTGGTTTAAAGAGATTTTGGCTTTTTCTACTTGCTTTTTCTTTTTCTTGGTTTCTTTTTTTTTCGCATTTTTTTTCTGCAAGCTTTGTTCTTCACTGCTTTTTCTTGCTTCAAGAATCATTTTTATGATTTTTCAGATTATCAAATAACATTTCTCCTTTTTCATCATTCTTTCAAGAGCCAACAATTTTAACATTCATAAACAACAAATTCAAAAGACATATGCACTGTTCAAGCATTCATTCAGAAAACAAAAAGTATTGCCACCACATCAAGATAATTAAACTATTTTAAAATTCGAAATTCATGTACTTCTTTTTCTTTTTCAGAAAACATTTTTCATTTAAGAAAGGTGATGGATTCATAGGACTTTCATATCTTTAAGACATAGACACTTAGATACTAGTGATCATGTAATAAGACCCAAACATAAATAAACATAAAGCATAGTAAACGAAAAATAGAGAAATAAGAACAAGGAGATTAAGGAACGGGTCAACCTTAGTGAAGGTGGCGTCTTCCTCTTCTTGAAGAACCAATGGTTCTCTTGAGCTCCTCTATGTCTCTTCCTTGTCTTTGTTGCTCCTCCCTCATAGCTCTTTGATCTTCTCTAATCTCATGAAGGATGATGGAGTGCTCTTGATGCTCCACCCTTAGTTGTCCCATGTTGGAACTTAATTCTCCTAGGGAGGTGTTTATTTGCTCCCAATAGTTTTGTGGAGGAAAGTGCATCCCTTGAGGTATCTCAGGGATTTCATGGTGAGAAATTTCTTCAAGCTCTTGTTGAGGTCCATGATCTCTTGTTTGCTTCATCCTTTTCTTAGTGATGAGCTTGTCCTCTTCAGTAAGGATGTCTTTGGCCTTAGGTGCCATAAATGGTTATGTAAAAACAAAAAGCAATGCTTTCACCACACCAAACTTAGAGGGTTTGCTCGTCCTCGAGCAAAAGAAGAAAGAAGTGAGTAGAGGAAGAAGAAAATGGAAGAGATGGAGGTGATTGGTAAGGGGTATTTGGG
>NC_029789.2:78429512-78430608 GCF_000816755.2 Arachis ipaensis | reverse complement strand
TGGGGTCCACAGATCAAGTGGGGTCAAGGACTTAACATCCCTGCTCCAATTAGGCATGTAAAACGCCCTTGCTGTGCAATCCTGGCATTTAACGCCAGATTGCTGCTTGTTTCTGGCGTTAAACGCCCAAATGTAGCCTGTTTCTGGCATTTAACGCCAGGCAGATGCTTGTATCTGGCAATAAACGCCAGCTTGGTGCTTGTTTCTGGCGTTAAACGCCAGACAGATGCTTGTTTCTGGCGTTTAAATGCCAGACTTTTCCCCTCCATGGTGTGCTATTTTCAATGCTGTTTTTCTTTCTGTTTTTAATTTTTCAGTAGTTTTTCTGGCTCCACATGATCATCAACCTAATAAAACACGAAATAACAAAAGGAAAATAAAATAGATATAATTAAACAACATTGGGTTGCCTCCCAATAAGAGCTTCTTTAACGTCAATATCTTGACAGTAAGCTCTCATGGAGCCTCTGATGCACGGAAAACTTGTCTCTCAACAAATCTCCCTTCGGCAAGTGTACCGAAGTTGTCATCAAGTAAAAACTCACAATAGAGTGAGGTCGAATCCCAGAGGGATTGATTGATCAAGCAACTTTAATTAGAAGAATGTTCTAGTTGAGCGAATCCAGAATTTGGGTTGAGAGTTGCAGAAAATAATATCACGGGAATGTAAATTACAGAAAAGTAAATGCTAGAATTAAAGAACTGGAAGTAAATGACTGAGAATAAAATGCAGAATTGTAAATGGGAATAGGGGATTTGCTCATAAAAGTAAATAGCAGAAATTAAAGAGAATGGGTAAGATCAGAGATGGGGAGTTCATTGGGCTTAGGAGATGTTGCAATTCTCCGGATCAAGTTCATTTTCATCTCTTCCTCAATCAATGCACTCATTGATCTCCTTGGCAATCTTAAGTGATTGAATTACAATTTCTTGCAATTCAATCTCTCAAATCTTGATCAATAGCCAATTCCTTACAAAGAAAAGTAAATACAGAGAGTAGTTCTCTTTTTCCCATCCTTCCAGAACTCCTTCTCAATTCAAAGCTACTCCTATATATACTACTCTTCTCAGCTTCTAGTGTGATTCTTCAAGTCTT
>NC_029789.2:78424141-78429345 GCF_000816755.2 Arachis ipaensis | reverse complement strand
GTTTGGTCCAGCATGAGAAAGCATTTCTAGCTTGATATCTTCATTCCTCTTTCAAGGTTCAAAAGAGATCCAAGTTTGAATAGCTTCTCTTCCAAGATAACTACTCAATGTGGATGAAGATCGAAAGCTTTCAAGTAAAATCAAGAAAAAAGATAGAAGAAGAATAATGAAAATTAGTATTGATCCATCAAATTACAACAGCGCTCCCTAACCCAATGAAAGGGATTTAGATGTTCATAGCTCTTGAAAATGAAAATAAAGATAGAGAATACATCATAGAACTAGAAATTGCAGAAAAAGTAAAATACAAAGAGTAATTCTCTTTTTCCAACTTCCAGCCCCCTTTAACGTTAGAGGCCATGTTAACTAGGTTAACGTGGGCTCTAACGTGGCCACTCATGAGTGTTTGCCAACGTTAGTGACAATGTTAAGTGTCACTAACGTTGGCTCAACTTCCCTTCTCCACGTTAGAGTGCACGTTAACTTAGTTGTTAGTGACACTTAACATTGTCACTAACGTTCCAATGCACCCCTTTGCCTCGCGTTAAAACCCACGTTAACTATGTTAACGTGGCTTTTAACGTTGCTTTGTGAACCTTCGAGAATGTTAGTGACACTCAACATTATCACTAACGTTCCAGTGTGCCCCTTCTTGCTTCACGTTAAAGCCCACGTTAACTAGGTTAACGTGGCTTCTAACGTGGCCCTTGCCATCCTTTGAGAACGTTAGTGACATTCAACATTATCACTAATGTTCCAATGTGCCCATAGGTCTCACGTTAGAGTCCACGTTAACTAGGTTAACGTGGCTTCTAACGTGGCCATCTTTAGCCATTGTCACTAAACTTATGCAAAAATCCTCATGAAATTATGTAAAATACACAATATATGCTTGAATCAAGGCATAGGTGAATATCTACCCAAAACAAGCTTATTTCCTAAAGAAATGCATGAAACTAACCTAAAAATAGTAAAGAAAAGGTCAGTGAAACTGGCCAAGATGCCCTGGCATCACAACACCAAACTTAAAGCTTGCTTGTCCCTAAGAAAGTACTGGAACAAGAGAATGATGAATGGAATATCCAGAGGAATGAGTCATTCTTGTGGAAGTCATGTTACTGATTTTATGGTGGTTTCATGCATAGCAACTTAGGTTCATTCCATTATTGGCTTTCAGACCTTTATCATGTCCCTAAACACTTACTTTGTTTATATCTCATGAGACTTTTATTCATTGATCCTTTTATTATTATTTCAAGGGTTGTTTGTGTTATTTAGGCTAAGTGCTCTGTAAGGGGGCAACTCTTTTATTCTGGTCTTTTAAAAACATAATTATTCTCTTCTTCAATTTGATTTAAGATGGACAATCTTACAAGTAAATAAAGGAATGATGCATTGACATATAAACTAGAAATCATGGACCTATTCAGAAGGAAAACTTAAAAGACAGAATTTTAAAAAGTTTAAACATAACATGGAAGCAGGTTCTATTTCATACAAGATCTTCCTTATTTAAAACATAGAAAATGATGGACTAAAAAGAACTCCACCACCTTTCATTCATGTGGATGTCCATGCGCCCATCCTTGTTTGTCCTCATTGTGTCTCTCTTGAGTGCTTGTACCTCCACTTCCCTTGCCTTTTCCAAGCAGCTTCCTCTAGAAACCACTATCTTCCATCTTCTTCTTGAGTGTCTCCTTTTGCTATTTCACTTTCCTCTCTTCTTGTTCTACAAATTCTTTTTGGACCTCATCATATGTAGGGATGGCATAGTGTAGCTGATGCATATTACTGGTCATGTAGTTCAACTCGGCTTGAGTGTTTACATAGAACTCCTCCCTATGTAGTTGCCTTCCTTCATTGAGTACATTGAACTCATTGAAAGTTTTCATTTGGGCTATCTGCCGCTAGTTGAGTTCTTGCAAGTGCTTCTCTTGAATCTCTTGCCTCTCATTCACTTGGTTGATGGCTTGAGTGAGCTGGGAGTATTGTTCCTGCTGCTGTTCCATTTGTTGTTTTTGCCATGCTTCCTGTTGGCTCAGCCGATTCAGTATTTGCTCTTGTCCCTCCATATGTCTCTGTCCCTGATGACAAGTCATCCTAGCCCATTTTAGCTAGTCTTTTTCTTTAGTTTTCATTAGAATTATGCACTTTCTTGAGCTACAAGCAAGCTAATTGAGTAGATTTTCATGTTTCCCTTGATTGAACCAACCATATGTGAATTCATGCCATTTCCCAAATCTTCAATGGCTCTTAGAAGGTGAGTCATATTCAAGTTGGCTGGGTCATGATGCTCTTCTTGATGATATTCCTCTTGATGAGCTTCTTCCTGGACTCTTTGCCTTCCTATATGTGGCCTTCTTAGTTGCTGAGCCAGTTTGGTATAGACCATTCGCTCGAGTGTGACTGGCCTCCCTGGGTTCACCCAGTCTGGGCTTCTGTCCTCAAATGTTACCTTGGCCTTGTTGCACAAGCGGAGAATGGTGCTGGGGTATCAAAGTCTGGCACCTGAGTCAGCTTTCTCAGCTGACTCTTGAATCCCTTCGGCAATGAGCTCATGCACTTTGATTTCCCCACCTTGTACTAAGCATTGTACCATACTGGCTCGATTGATGTTAACCTCTGAATTATTAGCAGCTGGTAGGATGGACCTCCTTATAAGCTCAAACCACCCTTTGGCTTCAGGGTGAAGGTCTCCCCTTTTTATGAATTTTGGTCTCCCATCTGAGTACCTCTCCCAGTCAGTGGCTATGACACAGATATCTGATGCTATCTCTGAGAGCTCATCCTTATCGGGGCTTCTACTTATCCTTGCCTGATAACTCTCTTCATCAAAATGAGGTGATTTCAAGTGAAGAGCTCTTGTTATGGCACTTGGGCTGAAGTCCACCTCCCTTCCTCTCACATAGCTTTTGAAGGTTGGGGCTTTGGTCTTATCCTCTCTAACTGCATTTGCATAGAATTCTTTGATGAGGTTTCCATTGATCTTCCCCTCTGGACTGGTGAGCAATTGCCACCCCCTCTGTTCGATTTTTCTCCAAATCTGTGGTGATTCATTGGCATTGATTTGGAAGATTAACTCTGGCAATATCTTTCTGGCCCTTATCCGCTCAAATTCATGCACATGAAAGGCAGTCTTGAATCTCTTGTCATCAAAAGGAGCACTCACCATAGGTTCCTTCCTCTTTTGCCTCTTTGAGCTTGATGATGCCATGACTTGAGTTGTTTTTTTTTTTTTGAGGGGGTTTATGGCTTCGGGTAGATGAAGAGTGGGTTGGTTAAAGCAATGTGTGATGAAGGGTTTAGTGTGCCAATAGAAGTGTAGAGAGTGGGAATTTGAATGTGAGGAGTGAGCATGCACTAAGGTTCACTTATATAAGAAAATCATGAGTGAATGAAGGGTGTGGATTGCATGAATGTTTACTAGATGGACGGATGGGGTTGTTTATGAAGGAAAGACAAGGATCATCACTTAATGAGAGTGATTAGTTCGGTCTTCAAGGGTCTTCTTTCTCCAATGTTGCATGGCAACGTTTCCCCATGCGTTCCCTCTTGAGACATGTGTGTAGTGCTCTTCATTAAGTGGCAAAATCTCCCCCATTTAATTGTCCAATCAATCCCTTTTCATGCTTCTTTTCCTTTCCTATAAAGATTTGAAATAAGGAAATTATTATCATAAAAAAATTGAAACTCTACGGCTAGAATAAATTGAAAGAAAGGATTTGATTGTTCATTTATGAATTCCAACTAACTAACTAACTATTGGTGGGTCCTTATATGCATTTTGGTGGCACCATAAGGAAGTCACTTGGGAAGCTATCAGTAGGTTTGGGAATCTTCTCAGCTAAATACCCCACCTGGAATTCCAGCTTCCTAATGGTCTCTCCCTGGTTGTTAATATTGGCTCGCACCTCCTCTTTGAACACCTTATTTTCTTGAATCTCTTGGCATATTCCTTCAAGTAAGGCTTCAATCTTAGAGAGCTTGTCATCAATTGATGAGTGATTCCGAGCAGATGTGTTGTTTTGGTTTTGATAAGTGTGTGAAGAAGTGTTTTTGTGGGGGTGTTGAGATGTCCTCTGGGTGAATTGTTGGTGAGCTGCATTGTTGTTGGAGTTGTAACGTCTCTGGTCTTGGTTTTGATCTTGCTCATTTCCCCACCCAAAGTTTGGGTGGTTTCTCCATCCAGGGTTGTAAGTCTTGGAGTATGGATCATAGTTTTTCCTTGGTGAATTCCCAATGTAGTTGGCTTGCTCCTGAATACCCTCTGCTTCTTCATTCACTCCTTCTTGGTCTTGTTGCTTGAAAGTTTGAACCTCAGCTCTCAGCCTATTGATTCGTTGAGGAGGGTAGAATCTTGCTAAGAATTTGTTCACCACATCCTCCCAAGTTGTCAAGCTCTCCCTTGGGAAGGATTCCAGCCACTTGGCTGCCTTGTCCCTGAGTTAGAAAGGAAATAATAGCAGTCTATAGGCGTCAGGATGAACACCATTAGATTTCACTGTGTCACATATTCTCAGGAAGGTGGTCAAATGTTGATTGGGGTCTTCATGAACACCTCCTCCAAACGAACAGTTGTTCTGGACAAGGGTGATGAGCTGTGGTTTAAGTTCAAAGTTGTTGGCATGGATTGTTGGCTTTTGGATGCTACTTCCACAATTGCCTGGGTTTGGATTAATGTAAGAGCTCAAAACTCTTCTATCCTCCCCAGCATGATTTGCTCCACCTCCTCTGCCATGGTTGTGAGTCTCTTCTTCATGATGATTTTCCATGTTTTTTTCCATGTTTGGTTCAAAGTATTCCTCAAAGTGTTCCTCCTCTTCTTCAGCACCAACTACTCATTTTTCTTTTGCCTCCCTCCTTAGTCTAAGGAAGGTTCTCTTAGGTTCAAAATCAAAGGAAGTTGAAGCCATGCTTCTTCTTCCTATCATACAACCAACAAGTACAAGCAAAGAAAATAAGTGCAAACAGTATTTGTGTCAGAATTACTGTTAGTTATGGGTGATGCAATATATCAAACAGTTAGTGGGTTAGCAAACAGAATTGAAAATAACAAAGAAAAACAAAAGAGTAGAGGGGGAAGGGAAGAAGTTTAACTGAAACAAAAAGTAAATTACTCAAAGAGAAAAATGTAATTCACAAAATAAAAATGCTCAATCTAGTGATCTTCCAATTTAATCATTGTTGATGCACAATCAATCCCC
>NC_029789.2:78405714-78415781 GCF_000816755.2 Arachis ipaensis | reverse complement strand
TGACTAAGAATAAAATGCAGAATTGTAAATGGGAATGGGGGATTTGCTCATAAAAGTAAATAGCAGAAATTAAAGAGAATGGGTAAGATCAGAGATGGGGAGTTCATTGGGCTTAGGAGATGTTGCAATTCTCCGGATCAAGTTCATTTTCATCTCTTCCTCAATCAATGCACTCATTGATCTCCTTGGCAATCTTAAATGATTGAATTGCAATTTCTTGCAATTCAATCTCTCAAATCTTGATCAATAGCCAATTCCTTGGTCAATTGCTCATGATAAGAGATGAAGTATGGTCACTGATTATACCACATGCATTTCCCAAATCAAGTATTGAGAGGGTTATAGTCACATTCCCATCCAAACCCAATTTGGTCCAGCATGAAAGGGGTTTAGTTGTTCATAGCTCTTGAAAATGAAAACAAAGATGGAGAATACATCATAAAACTAGAAATTGCAAAGAAAAGTAAATACAGAGAGTAGTTCTCTTTTTGCCGTGAGAATAATAGTTCGAGAACGTTAGTGACACTTAACATTGCCACTAACGTTCCAATGCACCCCTTTGCCTCACGTTAAAACCCACGTTAACTAGGTTAACGTGGCTTTTAACGTTGCCTTGTGAACCTTCAAGAACGTTAGTGACACTCAACATTATCACTAACGTTCCAGTGTCCCCCTTCTTGCTTCACATTAAAGCCCACGTTAACTAGGTTAACATGGCTTCTAACATGGCCCTTGCCATCCTTCGAGAACGTTAGTGACATTCAACATTGTCACTAACGTTCCAATGCACCCCTTTGCCTCACGTTAAAACCCACGTTAACTAGGTTAACGTGGCTTCTAACGTGGCCACTTATGAGTAATTGCCAACGTTAGTGACAATGTTAAGTGTCACTAACGTTGGCTCAACTTCTCTTCTCCACGTTAGAGTTCACGTTAACTTATTTAATGTGACTCTCTAATGTGGGCATTGATGGCTTTTTGAGAGTGTTATTGGCAATCACTTTTCTCATTAACCTTGCAAGTTACCTCCCCTTTTCTTGCTTCCTTTTGGTCCTGAAATCAAGCAATAAAGTGCATCAAAGCTCTAGTCCAAGTCATGAGTAATGCAACATAATAATTGTCACTAAACTTATGCAAAAATCCTCATGAAATTATGTAAAATGCACAATATATGCTTGAATCAAGGCATAGGTGAATATCTACCCAAAACTAGCTTATTTCCTAAAGAAATGCATGAAACTAACCTAAAAACAATAAAGAAAAGGTCAATGAAACTGGCCAAGATGCCCTGGCATCAGCCTCACAGATGTTCAGAGCATTGTTGGGACCTCCCAACACCAAACTTAGAGTTTAGTTGTGGCCTCCCAACACCAAACTTAGAGTTTGACTGTGGGGGCTTTGGTTGACTCTGCATTAAGAGAAGCTTTTCATGCTTCCTCTCCATGGTTACAGAAGGAGATCCTTAAGTTTTATAGTTTGCAATGTCTGCAAACCATAGAGCTTCCTGAATAGCAAATAATTGCTTATCCGGAAAGGTTTCAGAGATCTCAGTAGGAGGGAGGGATGCTCCTGCTACTGGTTCTATCCGGGACAGGTGATCAGCTACTTGATTCTCTGTCCCTTTTCTGTCTCTTATTTCTATATCAAACTCTTGCAAAAGCAACACCCATCTTATGAGCCTGGGCTTTGAATCTTGCTTTGTGAGTAGATATTTAAGAGCAGCATGGTCAGTGTACACAATCACTTTTGATCCTACTAAGTATGATCTAAACTTGTCAATGGCATAAACCACTGCAAGCAGCTCTTTTTCTATGGTTGTGTAATTTTTCTGGGCATCATTTACAATACGGCTAGCATAATAAATGACATGTAGAAGCTTGTTATGCCTCTGTCCCAATACTGCACCAATGGCATGGTCACTGGCATCACACATTAGTTCCAAAGGTAATGTCCAATCTGGTGCAGAAATAACTGGTGCTGTGACTAGCTTAGCTTTCAGAGTTTAAAACACCTGTAGACACTCTGTATCAAACATAAATGGCGTGTCAGCAGCTAGCAGATTGCTCAGAGGTTTTGTGATTTTTGAAAAATCCTTTATAAACCTCCTATAGAATCCTGCATGCCCCAGAAAGCTTCTAATTGCCTTAACATTGGTGGGTGGTGGTAATTTTTCAATTACCTCTACCTTAACTTGATCCACCTCTATTCCCTTGTTCGAAATTTTATGCCCAAGGACAATTCCTTCAGTCACCATAAAGTGACATTTTTCCCAGTTTAAAACTAGGTTGGTCTCTTAGCATCTTTTCAGAACAAGTGCTAAATGGTCAAGACAGGAGCTAAATGAGTCTCCAAATACTGAAAAGTCATCCATGAAGACTTCTAGAAATTTCTCTACCATATCAGAGAAGATAGAGAGCATGCACCTCTGAAAGGTTGCAGGTGTATTGCATAGACCAAAGGACATCTTTCTGTAGGCAAATACTCCAGAAGGACATGTGAATGTTGTTTTCTCTTGGTCCTGAGGATCTACTGCAATTTGGTTGTCACCTGAATAGCCATCCAAAAAGTAGTAGTATTCATGACCTGCTAGTCTTTCTAGCATCTGGTCTATGAATGGTAAAGGGAAGTGATCCTTCCTGGTGGCTGTGTTGAGCCTTATGTAGTCAATACACATACGCCACCCTGTAACTGTTCTTGTAGGAACCAGTTTATTTTTTTTATTATGAACCACTGTCATACCTCCCTTCTTAGGGACAACATGGACAGAAATCACCCAGGGGCTATCAGAAATAGGATAAATAATCCCAGCCTCTAGTAACTTAGTGACCTCTTTCTGCACCACCTCCTTCATGGCGGGATTTAGCCGCCTCTGTGGTTGAACCACTGGCTTAGCATCATCCTCTAATAGGATCTTGTGCATGCATCTGGCTGGGCTAATGCCCTTAAGATCACTTATGGACCACCCAAAAGCTATCTTGTGTGTCCTTAGCACCTGAATTAGTACTTTCTCTTCCTGTGGCTTTAAAGCATAGCTTATGATTACAGGAAAAGTGTCACCTTCTCCCAGAAATGTATATTTCAGAGATGGTGGTAGTGGTTTGAGCTCGGTTTTAGGAGGTTTCTCCTCTTCCTGAGGAGTTTTCAGAGGTTCTTTTATTTCCTCTGGTTCCTCCAGATCAGGCTGAACATCTTTAAAAATGTCCTCTAGCTCTGATTCGAGACTCTCAGTCATTTTGACCTCTTCCACCAGGGAGTCAATAATATCAACGCTCAGGTAGTCGTCTGATGTGTCTGGATGTTGCATAGCTTTGATAACATTCAACTTAAACTCATCCTCATTGACTCTCAGGGTTATCTCCCCTATTTGGACGTCAATGAGGGTTTGTCCAGTTGCTAGGAATGGTATTCCTAGAATGAGAGTTGCACTTTTGTGCTCCTCTATTTCCAGCACTACAAAGTCAGTAGAGAAGGCAAATGGCCCAACCTTGACAATCATGTCCTCAATTATGCCTGATGGGTATTTAATGGAGCCATCAGCAAGTTGAAGACAGATCCGGGTTAGTTTGACCTCTTCAGTCAAGCCAAGCTTTCTGATAGTGGATGCAGGGATTAGGTTGATGCTTGTCCTAAGATCACATAAAGCTGTCTTGGTGCAATTACCCTCTAATATGCATGGTATCATAAAGCTCCCGGGATCTTTAAGCTTTTCTGGGAAGCTTTTCAGAATGACTGCACTGCATTCTTCAGTGAGGAGAACTCTTTCAGTTTCTCTCTAATCCTTCTTATGGCTCAAGATATCTTTCATGAACTTGGCATAAGAGGGTATTTGCTCAAGTGCCTCAGCAAACGGAATCTTTATTTCAAGAGTCCTGAGATAGTCTGCAAAGCGAGCAAATTGCTTATCCTGCTCCTCCTGGCGGAATTTTTGAGGATAAGGTATCTTGGCTTTGTATTCCTCAACCTTAGTTGTTGTAGATTTATTTCCTACAGAGATGGTTGGAGAAGCCTTTTTAGAGGGGTTGCTATCAGCACTTGTGTGTGTATGGATCCCTCACTGGCGTTTGGATGCCAGGGTTAGAAGCTTGATTGGCGTTGGACGCCAGCTTCTTACCTGTTTCTGGCATTTGAACGCCAGAGCTGAGCTTCCATTGGGCGTTTAACGCCAGCTCCTTGCCTGTTTCTGGCGTTTGAACGCCAGAATTGTTCCTCTCTGGGCTCTTACTGTCCTCAGAGGGATTTTGGATGATATTTTGCTCATCATCTGTCAGTTGTTCTTTCCTTGGCTTTCTGCTGCTCTGAAGTGAGGTATTTAATGTTTTTCCACTTCTTAATTGAACTGCCTGGCACTCTTCTGTTATCTGCTTTGATAACTGCTGTTTTGTCTTATTCAATTATGCCTCCATATTTTTATTAGCATTTTTAGTGTCTTGTAGCATCATCTTGAATTCTGCTAGCTGTTTTGTTAGAAAGCGCAATTGTTGATTGAGTTCAGCAACTTGTTCTGGAGGACCAAGTTCAGTAGATACTGCTTTGGCTTCTTCTTTTATGGAGGACCCATTACTTATGTACAGATGCTGGTTTCTGGCAACTATATCAATAAGCTCTTGAGCCTCTTCAATAGTTTTTCTCATGTGTATAGATCCACCAGCTGAGTGGTCTAGGGACATCTGAGCTCCTTCTGTAAGGCCATCGTAGAAGATGTCTAACTCTACCTACTCTGAAAACATTTCAGAGGGGCATTTCCTTAGCATCCCTCTGTACCTTTCCCAGGCATTATAAAGGGATTCATCATCCTCTTGTTTAAAGCCTTGGATATCCTGCCTTAGCTGTGTCATCCTTTTTAGAGGGAAATATTGATTCAGAAATTTGGTTGATAACTGTTTCCATGTCCTTATGCTTGCTGTGGGTTGGTTATTTAACCACCTTTTAGCTTGATCTTTTACAGCAAACGGAAACAGTAACAGTCTGTATACATCCTAATCTACCTCATTGTCACGTACTGTGTCAGCAATTTGCAAGAATTGTGCCAGAAACTCAGTAGGTTCTTCCTGTGGAAAACTGGAATACTGGCAGTTTTGCTGCACCATGACAATGAGCTGAGGATTTAGCTCAAAACTGTCTGCTTTGATGGAGGGTATACAGATACTACTCCCATATGCAGCAGTAGTGGGGTTAGCATATGACCCCAGAGTCCTTCTGGACTGTTCATTTCCACTTAGATCCATGACAGAGAAAGGGAGATGATGTGAATTGCAAATAAAATATATTTTTATTTTTTTTATTTTTTTGAAAACCGAAAGTAAAATAAAATAAAATAAAATAAAATAAATGAAAAATTGACTATATTTTCGAAAATTAGAAGAAAAAGAAATAAAAGAAAATTGAAAACTAAATTAATTAATTAAAAAGATTTGAAAAGGATGTGGGTGAGGATTTTCGAAAAAAAATGAAGAGAGAGAAATCGGTTAGGAAGTTTTGAAAAAGATATGTCTTAAAATTAAAGATACTTGTAAGAAAATAAAATAAAATAAAAAAAAGAAAAGATATGAAAAAGACTTGATTTTAAGATTTGATATTAGAAAAGATAAGAAAGCTAGGTAAGAGAAGATAAGGAATTTAAATTAAAAAGTTTTGAAATTTAAATTTTAAATTTGAAAATTAAATTTTGAAATTTGAAAGTTGAAATTTGAAAATTGAATTTTGAATTTTCGAAAAAGTCAATAATATAAGATAAGGATTTGAAAAAGATTTAAATTTTGAAAAGATTTGATTTTTAAATTTGAATTTTGAAATTTTGAAAGTTGAAATTTGAAATTTGAAATCAAATAAGATAAAATTTTGAAAAAGATATGATTTTTTTGAAAAAAATTTGAATTTTGAAATTTTTAAAACTAAGATAAGATAAAATAGAAATTTTAAAATAAAAATCTGAATTTTTTTTAAAAAATTTCGAAATATTTGCTCAAAAATAGTTAGAGAAGATATTTTTTGATTTTTGAATTTTATGATGAAAAAGAAAAACACACAAAAGACACACAACTTAAAATTTTTAGATTTAATGCTCCTTGTTTTTGAAAATTTTGGAGGGAAAACACCAAGAAATACCAAACTTAAAAATTTTAAGATCAAAACACAAGGAAGACTCAAGAACACTTTGAAGACTCACAAGAACAACAAGAACATGAAGAAAGAACACCAAACTTAAAATTTTTTGTAAACCAAATAAAATTTTTGAAAACTAAAGAAAAGTTAACAGGAGAACACCAAAATTAAAGTTTGGCACAAGATTTATTCAAAGAAAAATTATTTTTGAAAAGATTTTAGAAAGAAAATTTCCAATTACCAAGAACATAAGCACACTGCTCTAGCCAATTGAGCAATAAATTTAAAGGGTTTTAATAAACGTATTTAATGTATAAATTTTTTTTTTGAATACTGATAATTCAAAAATGCACAAGAAAAACAAGAAAAATCACAAAACAAGAAAAACTAAAGATCAAACAAGGAAAATAAACAAGAACAACTTGAAGATTAAGAAAGAACAATGAACACAAATTCGAAAATTTAAAAGGAAATAAAAACATGCAATTGACACCAAACTTAAAATATGAAACTAAACTCAAACAGAAAAACTCAATTATCGATTTATAAAATTTTTGAAAAATTTAAAAAGAGAAAATAAGGATTTTAAAAAAAAATTTCAACCAAAAACAATAATAGAAGACTCTAAACCCAAAAAGAAAAATTTTTCCTAATCTAAGCAACAAAATAAACCGTCAGTTGTCCAAACTCGAACAATCCCCGGCAACGGCGCCAAAAACTTGGTGCACGAATTGTGAATCACACTTTTCACAACTCGTACCACTAACCAGCAAGTGCACTGGGTCGTCCAAGTAATACCTTACGTGTGTAAGGGTCGAATCCCACGGAGATTGTCGGCTTGAAGCAATCTATGGTTATCTTGTAACTCTTAGTCAGGATATCAATTATAATTATCAGTTTGAATTGCGAAGAATAAAAGAGCATGAAATAAATACTTGTTATACAGTAACGGAGAATATGTTGGAGTTTTGGAGATGCTTTGTCTTCTGAATCTCTGCTTTCCCCCTGTCTTCTTCTTCATGCATGCAAGGTTCCTCCTATGGCAAGCTGTGTGTTGGTGAATCACCATTGTCAATGGCTACCATCCGTCCTCTCAGTGAAAATGGTCCAGGTGCGCTGTCACCGCACGGCTAATCATCTGTCGGTTCTCGATCATGTCGGAATAGGATCCATTGATCCTTTTGCGTCTGTCACTACGCCCAACACTCGCGAGTTTGAAGCTCGTCATAGTCATTCAATCCTTGAATCCTACTCAGAATACCACAGACAAAGTTTAGACTTTCCGGATTCTCAAGAATGCTGCTAATGGGTTCTAGCATATACCACGAAGATTCTTATTAAGGAATCCAAGAGATACTCATTCAATCGAAGGTAGAATAGGGGTGGTTGTCAGGCACGCGTTCATAGGTTGAGAATGGTGATGAGTGTCATGGATCATCACATCCATCATATTGAAGTGCGAATAAACATCTTAGATAGAAACAAGCGTGTTTGAATAGAAAACACAAATAATTGCATTAATTCATCGAGACACAGCAGAGCTCCTCACCCCCAACAATGGAGTTTAGAGACTCATGCCGTCAAAGAGTACAAAGTTCAGATCTGAAATGTCATGAGGTACAAAATAAATCTCTAAAAGTTGTTTAAATACTAAACTAGTAACCTAGGTTTTCAGAAAATGAGTAAACTAAGATAGATAGTGCAGAAATCTACTTCTGGGGCCCACTTGGTATGTGCTGGGGCTGAGACTTGAGTTTTACACGTTCCTAGGCTGTTTCCAGAGTTAAACACCAAGTTGTAACCTGTTTCTGGCGTTTAACTCCAACTTGTAACCTGTTTCTGGCGTTTAACGCCAGAATGCAACATGGAACTGGAGTTGAACGCCAGTTTTCGTCATCTATCCTTGAGCAAAGTATGGACTATTATATATTTCTGGAAAGCCCTGGATGTCTACTTTCGAACGCAATTGAAAGCGCGTCATTTTCACTCCGGTAGCTCCAGAAAATCCATTTCGAGTGCAGGGAGGTCAGAATCCAACAGCATCTGCCGTCCTTTTTCAGCCTCTAAATCAGATTTTTGCTCAGGTCCCTCAATTTCAGCCAGAAATTACCTGAAATCACAGAAAAACACACAAACTCATAGTAAAGTTCAGAAATGTGATTTTTATTTAAAAACTAATAAAAATATAGTAAAAAGTGACTAAAATATATTAAAAACTACCTAAAAACAATGCCAAAAAGCGTATAAATTATCCGCTCATCAATCTCTCCATCTCCCATGACTTGAAGGTGGAAGCAATTGCCTTTCTTTTCCTCTTTCTAGAGGTTTATCCGGCCTTAGGTGCCATAAATGGTTATGGAAAAACAAAAAAGCTGAGCTTTTTCACACCAAACTTAAAATGTTTGCTCGTCCTTGAGCAAAAGAATAAAGAAAGGAGGAGAAGAAGAAGAGATGGAGGAGATGGAGGTGTGAAGAAGTGAGAGAGAGTGAGTTGAGGTTGGTGGGATCCTGTGGGGTCCACAGATCCTGAGGTGTCAAGGATTTCTCATCCCTGCACCAATTAGGCGTGCAAAACGCCCTTAGAGTGCAATTTTGGCATTAAACACCAGCTATGTGCCCCTTTCTGGCGTTAAACGCCAGTCTGGTGCCCATTTCTGGTGTTAAACACCCAGAATGGTGCCTGACTGGGCATTTAACGCCCATTCTGCTACCTTTACTGGCATTTAAACATCAGTAAGCTTCTCCTCTATGGTGTGCTATTTTTAATACTGTTTTTCATTCTGTTTTTACTTTTTCAGTTGTTTTTGTGACTTCACATGATCATCAACCTACAGAAAACATAAAATGACAATAGAGAATAAATAGATATAATTAAATAAAATTGGGTTGCATCCCAACAAGTGCTTCTTTATTGTCAATAGCTTGACAGTGAGCTCTCATGGAGCCTCACAGATAATCAGAGCAGGGTTGGGGCCTCTTAACACCAAACTTAGAGTTTGGTTGTGGCCTCTCAACACCAAACTTAGAGTTTGGTTGTGGCCTCCCAACACCAAACTTAGAGTTTAAATGTGGGGGTTTTGTTTGACTCTGTATTGAGAGAAGCTTTTCATGCTTCTTCTCCATTGTTACAGAAGGAGAACCTTGAGCCTTAAACACAAGGTAGTCCCTATTCAATTGAAGGACCCATTCTCCTCTGTCAACATCAATCACAGCTTTTGCTGTGGCTAGGAAGGGTCTTCCAAGGTACTTAGCAACTTGCTCTTCAGTGACATCTTCATCCCCTTTAGAGGAGGAATATTCATCAGAGCTCATGAATGGTAACAGGAAGTTCAAAGGAATCTCTATGGTTTCTGTTTGAGCCTCAGATTCCTTTGGTTCCTCAAAGGGGAACTCCTTACTGGTCAGTGGACGTTCCCTGAGGTCTTCCTCAGTGGGAATCACTTCCTTTTCAATCTCTCCAGGTTCGGCCACACCAAGTAAGGTTATGGCCTTGCACTCTCTTTTGGGATTCTCTTCTGTATTGCTTGGGAGAGTGCTAGGAGGAGTTTCCGTAATCTTCTTACTCAGCTGACCCACCTGTGCCTCCAAATTTCTAATGGAGGACCTTGTTTCATTCATGAAACTTAGTGTGGTCTTAGATAGATCAGAGACTATGGTTGCCAAGCCAGAATGGCTCTGTTCAGAATTCTCTGTCTGTTGCTGAAAAGATGATGGAAAAGGCTTGCTATTGCTAAACCTATTTCTTCTGTCAATATTGTTGAAGCATTGTTGAGGCTTCTGTTGGTCCTTCCATGAGAGATTAGGATGATTTCTCCATGAAGGATTATAGGTGTTTCCATAGGGTTCTCCCATGTAATTTACCTCTGCCATTGCAGGATGCATTCCATAATGAACCTGCTGGGTCACGTGAACGACCAATCACCATGCTCAACACTTTTCACACTAAGTGTTAAGCACGTGGTCTT
>NC_029789.2:78334194-78405689 GCF_000816755.2 Arachis ipaensis | reverse complement strand
CAGATGGTGTAGAGATCCACTTCTGGGGCCCACTTGTTGTGTGCTGGGGCTGGAGATTTGAGTGAGTCACGTGCAGAGGCCATTTGTGGAGTTGAACGCCAGTTTTTGTGCCAGTTTGGGCGTTCAACTCCAGTTTTTGATCCTTTTCTGGCGCTGGACGCCAGAATTGGGCAGAGGACTGGAGTTGAACGCAGTTTACGTCATCTATTCTTATGCAAAGTATGGACTATTATATATTGCTGAAATGCCCTGGATGTCTACTTTCCAACGCAATTGGAAGCACGCCATTTCGAGTTCTGTAGCTCCAGAAAATCCACTTTGAGTGCAGGGAGGTCAGAATCCAACAGCATCAGCAGTCCTTTTTCAGCCTGAATCAGATTTTTGCTCAGCTCCTTCAATTTCAGCCAGAAAAATACCTGAAATTACAGAAAAACACACAACTCATAGTAAAGTTCAGAAATATGAATTTTTCCTAAAAACTAATAAAAATAGACTAAAAACTAACTAAAACATACTCTAAACTATATGAAATTATCCCCAAAAAGCGTATAAAATATCCGCTCATCACAACACCAAACTTAAACTGTTGCTTGTCCTCAAGCAACTAGACAAATAAAATAGAAGACTAATAGGTTGAGAAGCAATAATATCTCAGAGTTTTTGATTGAAGCTCAGATTCTACTTAGATGAGCGGGACTAGTAGCTTTTTGCTTCTGAACAGTTTTGGTATCTCACTTTATCCATTGAAGCTCAGAGTGATTGGCATCTATAGGAACCTAGAATTCAGATAATGTTATTGATTCTCTTAGTTCAGTGTGATGATTCTTGAACACAGCTTCTTTATGAGTCTTGGCCGTGGCCCTAAGCACTTTGTTTTCCAGTATTACCACCGGATACATAAATGCCACAGACACATAATTGGGTGAACCTTTTCAGATTGTGACTCAGCTTTGCTAAAGTCCCCAATTAGAGGTGTCCAGAGTTCTTAAGCACACTCTTCTTTTTGCTTTGGACCTTGACTTTAACCGCTCAGTCTCAAGTTTTCACTTGACACCTTCACGCCACAAGCACATGGTTAGGGACAGCTTGGTTTAGCCGCTTAGACCAGGATTTTATTCCTTTAGGCCCTCCTATCCACTGATCCTCAAAGCCTTGGGATCCTTTTTATTTGCCTTTGCCTTTTGGTTTTAAGAGCTTTTGGCTTTTTCTGCGTGCTTTTCTTTTTTTTTTTTCTGCAAGCTTTGTTCTTTGCTGCTTTTTCTTGCTTCAGGAATCATTTTTATGATTTTCAGATTATCAATAACATGTCTCATGTTCATCATTCTTTCAAGAGCCAACATATTTAACAGTCTTAAACAACAAATTCAAAAGACATATGCACTGTTCAAGCATTCATTCAGAAGACAGAAAGCATTGCCACCACATTTAACTAATTAGAATTTCTCTTATTAAACTCTAAATTTTATTGCTTCTTATTCAAAAGATCTACTATTTTATTCATGTTTAATGATGATGAGAAAAATAAACTATAGCTTAATTGGAGATAAAATCAAATAAATACTAATTACTATTATATGACTTCTAAGGTAAACTTTTTATAAGGACACTGTCACAGAGTTAAGGCAGAAATTGGAAATTAACAACCTTTATTCTGGGGGTATGGGGGTTCCTCTGATCCTTGGGAGGCTTGGTATTACGGAAGACTTTTAGCGCTTCAGTTCCCTTAAGTCACGTCCCTGCTCCTCTTGTTCTTTAAGCATATGGGTCAGCATTTGACTGTGTTCCTTCTGTTGTTTTATTATTTGCTCCATAGCTTCCTGCATCTTGGTGATGGATGTCTCAAGATATTCCCAGTATTCAGCTTGAGGTATCTCTGGAAGGAATTCCTGTGCTCTCTTTTTGATGGGATCTTCCTGTGCCTGTTGTCTCTCCATTGATGCTTTGGTGATTGACTTTTCAATTAGGATATATTCAGTTATTCCCATCTTGACTCCAGCGTCCTTGCAGAGCAGAGAAATCATGCTTGGATAAGCCAACCTGGCCTCTTTTGAATTTTTGTTAGCAATCTTATAGAGCTCAGTTGAAATCAGCTAATGAACCTCCACTTCCTTTCCCATCATGATGCAATGAATCATCACTGCTCTTTTAACTGTGACTTCAGAACGGTTGCTGGTGGGCAACAGAGAACGCCCAATAAAGTCCAGCCATCCTCTGGCAACTGGTTTGAGATCCTCCCTCTTGAGTTGATTTGGGACGCCCTTTGTGTTGGTGGTCCACCTGGCTCTAGGGATACAGATGTCCTCTAGAATCTTATCCAGGCCAATGTCTGCTTTCATCATCCTCCTGTTGAAGGAGTCTGGATCATCCTTTAGCTGAGGTAGCTTTAGTATCTCTCTGATCTTGTCGGGATAGAAGGAGATCGAGGTGCACTTGTTGATGGAGGAGGGGGGAGGCCGAACCCAATTTAAAGGGGTGGGGGGGTGGATTTTCGAAAAATTTGAAGAGATAAGATAAAAAGATTGAGTTGAAAAAGATAAGATAGAAGATATAGTTTGATTTTGAAAAGATAGGATAGATTTTTGAAAAAGATAAATCTGGGTTTTTGAAAAAGATAATATGAAAAAGATATTGAAAAGATTTTAGGGTGAAAAAGATAAATTTGTTTTTGGAAAAGATTTGAAAAGAGTTGGATTGATTTTGCAAAGAGGGTGTGTGCTTATGAATTAAGATACATTTGATATTTTGAAAGTAGGATTTTTAGAAATTAGGGTTCTTCACATGTTTATGTAATTAAAATCATGTATTGAATCATAAAATTATAAATTAGAATGGAAATACGTGTGGGATAAATGGATTTGGCTCCTCCCTGGCTTCCTGGCGTTTGAACGCCCAAACACTGCTTGTTTTGGGCGTTCAGCGCCCAAATGCTGATCTCCTGGGCGTTCAGTGCCCACTTGCTACCATTCCTAGCGTTCAACACCCAGTGAGTGGCCATTTCTGGCGTTGAACGCCCAATTGCTGCCATTACTGGCGTTCAGCGCCCAGTGGATGCCCATTTTGGGCGCTGAACGCCCAAAATGCCCCTTTATTGGCGTTTTCTTGCCATTGAGCTCTTTTTCTCTGTTTTGTGTGCCGAGGTCTTCTGTAAATGATTATTTACCTTGTTGTCAATGAACTCTATATAAAAAAATCATCCAGGCTCCTTGCCCAATCCTTTCTACGGGTATTTACTGTCCGTTCCAGGATTCTCTTTAATTCTCTGTTAGAGACTTTAGCTTGCCCATTGGTTTGTGGATGATATGGGGTGGCCACTTTGTGGCGAATTCCATATCGAACCATGGCAGAGTAAAGCTGTTTATTGCAGAAGTGAGTGCCCCCATCACTGATTAACACTCTAGGGACACCAAACCTGCTAAAGATATGTTTCTGGAGGAACTTCAGCACTGTTTTAGTATCACTAGTGGGAGTGGCAATAGCCTCAACCCATTTTGATACATAGTCAACTGCCACCAGAATATAAGTATTTGAGTATGATGGTGGGAAAGGTCCTATGANNNTTATCCTCCAGTAGGATTTTGTGCATGCATCTAGCTGGGCTTATGCCCTTAAGGTCACCTATGGACCACCCAAGAGCTGTCATGTGTGTCCTTAGCACTTGAATAAGTGCTTTCTCTTCCTGTGAATTTAAAGCAGAGCTTATGATCACTGGAAAAGTGTCACCTTCTCCCAGAAATGCATATTTCAAGGATGGTGGTAGTGGCTTGAGCTCGAGTTTAGGAGGTTTTTCCTCTTTTAGAAGAAAGTTCAGAGGCTCTTTCATGTCCTCTGAATCCTCTAAATCAGGCTGAACATCTTTAAAAATGATTACTGGCATCACACATTAGCTCAAATGGCAATGTCCAGTCTGGTGCAGAAATGACTGGTGCTGTGACCAGCTTAGCTTTCAGCATTTCAAACGCCTGTAGGCATGCTGTGTCAAACACAAATGGCATGTCAGCAGCTAGCAGGTTGCTTAGAGGTTTTGCGATTTTTGAAAAATCCTTTATAAACCTCCTATAGAATCCTGCATGCCCCAGAAAGCTTCTGATTGCCTTAACATTGGCAGGTGGTGGAAGCCACATTGGAGGACCTTGGTGGCTGTTCGCTCACCTCCAAAATGGCCTCCATATTGAGATCCATGGCAATGCCATAGGATTCTCTGTGCTTCCTCTCTGGGGACACACCTACGGATGATTCCGTCTGCACATCTCTTAAAGAGATAGGGTTCATCCCACAAGTAGTACTTTGCATCAGTAACTAATTTTTTCTTTTGTATTCGATTGTACTCTTTGGGTATGAACCTTGCAGCTTTATAGTTTGCAATATCGGCAAACCATGGTGCTTCCTTAATGGCAAATAGATGCTCATCAGGGAACATCTCAGAGATCTCAAGGAAGGGGGGGACGTCCCTTCATTATTTCAAGAGTCCTTAGATAATCTGCAAAGCGAGCAAATTGCTTATCCTGCTCCTCTTTCTGGAGTTTTTGAGGATAAGGTATCTTGGCTTTATATTCCTCAACCTTAGTGGTTAAAGAAGCCTTTTTAGAGCGGTTGTTATCAGCACTTGTGTGTGTCTGATCCCTCACTGGCAATTGAGTGCCAGAGTCAGAGGCTGGAGTGACGTTAGACGCCAGCTCACTGTCTGTTCCTGGCGCCTGAACGCCAGAAATGTGCCCATTTTGGGCGTTCAACGCTGGATTATGCCCCCTTTGGGCGTTCAACGCCAAATTCTTGCCCATTTCTGGCGTTGAACGCCAATCCTGCCTTGTTTCTGGCGCTAAACGCCAGTTTTGGGCATGGTCTGGGCGTTCAGCGCCAGCCTTCCACCCGTTTTCTGGCATTTTAGTGCCAGAATTATTTTTCCCTGGGCTCTTACTGTCCTCAGGGGAATCTTTGGTGGGTCGCTCATTTCTTGAAATTTTGATGCCTTGAGGTAGGGTATTTAATGTTTTCCCACTTCTTAATTGAACTGCTTGGCATTCTTCTGCTATTTGCTTTGATAGCTCCTTGTTTTTGAAAATTTTGGAGGGAAAACACCAAGGAACACCAAACTTAAAAATTTTAAGATCAAGACACAAGGAAAACTCAAGAACACTTTGAAGACTCACAAGACAAGAACATGAAGAAAGAACACCAAACTTAAAATTTTTAGAAAACCAAACCAAAATTTTCGAAAACCAAAGGGAAATCAACAAGAAAACACCAAACTTAAAGTTTGGCACAAAATTTAATAGAGAAAATATTATTTATGAAAAAGAAGGTTTTGAAAAAAAAATATAAAAGACTCTAACCCAATTATCAAGAACACAGATTAACGCTCTAGCCAAATGAGTTATGGAATTTTCGAAAATTTTAAGAAAGATTATTTTTGAAAACACCAAACTTAAAGTTTGGCACAGGATTTAACAGAAAAATTATTTTTGAAAAAGGTTTTTTAAAAAATATGATAGCCAATTACCATGAACATAAACACCACGTTCTAATTAACTGAGCTATAAATTTAAAGTGTTTTAACAAGGGATAAATAATAAAAGACTCTAAACCAAAAAGAGAAAATTTTTCCTAATCTAAGCAACAAAATAATCCGTCAGTTGTTCAAACACGAACAATCCCTGGCAACGGCGCCAAAAACTTGGTGCACGAATTGTGAATCACACTTTTCACAATGCGTACCACTAACCAGCAAGTGCACTGGGTCGTCCAAGTAATACCTTACGTGAGTAAGGGTCAATGCCGTCAGAGAATACAAAGTTTAGATCTGAAATGTCATGAGATACAAAATAAGTCTCTAAAAGTTGTTTAAATACTAAACTAGTAGCCTAGGGTTACAAAATATGAGTGGACTATGATGGATGATGCAGAGGTCCACTTCTGGGGCCCACTTGGTGTGTGCTGGGGCTGAGATTTGAGTGAGTCACGTGCAGAGGCTATTTGTGGAGTTGAACGCCAGTTTTTGTGCCAGTTTGGGCGTTCAACTCCAGTTTTTGATCCTTTTCTGGCGCTGGACACCAGAATTGGGCAGAGGACTGGCGTTGAACGCCAGTTTACGTCGTCTATTCTTATGAAAAGTATGGACTATTATATATTGCTGAAAAGCCCTAGAGGTCTACTTTCCAACGCAATTGGAAGCACGCCATTTCGAGTTCTGTAGCTCCAGAAAATCCACTTTGAGTGCAGGGAGGTCAGAATCCAACAGCATCAGCAGTCCTTTTTCAGCCTGAATCAGATTTTTGCTCAGCTCCTTCAATTTCAGCCAGAAAAATACCTGAAATTACAGAAAAACACACAACTCATAGTAAAGTCCAGAAATATGAATTTTTCCTAAAAACTAATAAAAATAGACTAAAAACTAACTAAAACATACTCTAAACTATATGAAATTATCCCCAAAAAGCGTATAAAATATCCGCTCATCAGATTCTCAGGATCATAAGCTTCTTCTTCAGAAGATGCTTCTTTAGTACTGTTGGATGCAGCTTGCAATCCATTCAGACTTTGAGAAATCATATTGACTTGCTGAGTCAATATTTTGTTCTGAGCTAATATGGCATTTAGAGTATCAATTTCAAGAACTCCCTTCTTCTGAGGCATCCCATTGTTCACAGGATTCCTCTCAAAGGTGTACATGAACTGGTTATTTGCAACCATTTCAATGAGTTCCTGAGCTTCTGCAGGGGTTTTCAGATGAAGAGATCCTCCTGCAGAATGGTCCAATGACATTTTTGACAACTCAGACAGACCATCATAGAATATACATATGATGCTCTATTCTGGAAGCATGTCAGTAGGGCACCTTTTTTATCAGTTGCTTATATCTTTCCCAAGCTTCATAGAGGGACTCACCTTCCTTCTGTATGAAGGTTTGGATTTCCACTCTAAGCTTGCTCATCTTTTGAGGTGGAAAGAATTTGGCTAGGAAAGCACTGACCAACTTTTCCCAAGAGTTCAGGCTTTCCTTAGGTTGTGAATCCATCCATGTTCTAGCTCTGTCTCTCACAGCAAAAGGGAAAAGCATAAGCCTGTAGACCTCGGGATCAACTCCATTGGTCTTGACAGTGTCACAGATTTGCAAGAATTCAGATAAGAACTGATGGGGATCTTCCAATGGAAGTCCATGAAACTTGCAATTTTGTTGCATTAAAGAAACTAATTGAGGCTTAATCTCAAAGTTGTTTGCTCCAATGGCATGAATTGAGATGCTTCTTCCATAGAATTTGGAAGTTGGTGTAGTAAAATCACCAAGCACCTTCCTTGCATTGTTGTCGTTGGGTTCGGCCATAGTTGTTTTCTCTATTTCGAAAATTTTAGTTAGGTCCTCTTCAGAGTATTGTACTTTAGCTTCTCTTAGTTTCCTCTTTAAGAGTCCTTTCATGTTTATGATCAGCTTCAACAAGAATGCCTTTGTCCCTGTTCCTGCTCATATGAAAGAGAAGAAAACACGAAAGTATGGAATCCTCTATGTCACAGTATAGAGATTCCTTTATGTGAGTAGAAAAAGAGGAGAATAGAAGAAGAAGAAGAGAAAAATTCGAAAATTAATTAAAATAAAATAAAAATATTTTTGTTTTTATTTTAAATATTAATTAGAATTAAAAAATTAAAAAGAAAAATAAAATTAAATTAAAATTTAAAACAATTAGTTAATTAAAAAGAATTTTGAAAAAGGGGGAAGGAGTTTTCGAAAATTAGAGAAAATTAGTTAGGTGGTTTTGAAAAAGATATGATTGAAATAGAAAATTTTTAAAATCAAACAGAAAGTCAGGAATTTAATTGAAAAATAGATTTGAAAATCAAATTTGAAAAGATAGGAAGTTAGAAAAGATTTTGAAAATTGATTTTTGAAAAAGATATGATTGAAATGATTGAAATTATTTTGAAAAAGATTTGAAAAGGAAATTAAAAGGATTTAATTTTTGAAAAAGATTTTGAAATTAGCAATCAAAAAGATATGATTGAAAATTATTTTGAAACAGATATGATTGAGAAGATATGATTGCAATTTGTTTAAAAAAATATATGATTGAAAAGATATGATTGAAGAAGAAATTAAAAAGACTTGGTTTTGAAAATTAAAGTTGATTACTTGACTAATAAGAAACTAAAAGATATGATTTTAAAATTTAAAGATTGAACCTTTCTTAATAGGCAAGTAACAACTTGAAAATTTTTTTTTATCAAAACATTAAATGCTAGTAGTAATTTCGAAAATTATGAAGCAAAATAAGGAAAAGATTTTGAAAATCAATTTTTAAAATTTTTGAAAAGCATTAAAGGAAAAACAAAAAAGATTTTGAAAAATTTTAAGCAAGAATTCGAAAATATAAAAAGGAAATTGAAAAAGATTTGATTTTGTAAAAGATTTGAAAAGATAGAATTTTTAAATTGAAATTTATGAGTAAAATAAGGAAAGATATATTTTTTATTTTTGACTTTTTAATAAGGAAAGAGAAAAACAACTAAATGATGCAAAACATAAAAATTTAAGATCAAAACTAATAATGCATGCAAGAACACTTAGAATGTCAAGATGAACACCAAGAACACTTTGAATGTCAAGATGAACACCAAGAACTTATTTTTGAAAATTTTTTGAGAAAAGAAAAGCATGCAAGACACCAACTTAGAAATTTTCAATGTTTAGACTCTAATAAATCTAAAATGCATATGAAAAACAAGAAAAGACAAAACAATAAAAATTAAAGATCAAACATATAAAATCAGCAAGAACAATTTGAAGATCATGAAGAACACAGGCATGAATTTTTGAAAATTTTTAAGAAAAGTTAAAAAGATGCAATTGACACCAAACTTAAAAATTAACACAAGACTCAAACAAAAAACACAAAATTTTTGGTTTTTATGATTTTATTAAATCTTTTTGTAAATTTTTTTTTCGAAAATTAAAAGAATAACAAGCTTAAAAATAAAATAAAATTACCTAATCTGAGCAACAAAATGAACCGTCAGTTGTCCAAACTCGAACAATCCCCGGCAACGGCGCCAAAAACTTGGTGCACGAAATTGTGATCATCAATGGCACCAACAAGTTGGTATGCACAATTGTAATCTCAACTTTTTGTCACAACTCCGCACAACTAACCAGCAAGTGCACTGGGTCGTCCAAGTAATAAACCTTACGTGAGTAAGGGTCGATCCCACGAAGATTGTCGGCTTGAAGCAAGCTATGGTCATCTTGTAAATCTCAGTCAGGCGGATTCAAATGGTTATGGAGTTTAAGATAATTAAAAGATGAATAAGACATAAAATAAGATAGAGATACTCATGTAATTCATTGGTGAGAATTTCAGATAAGCGTATGAAGATGCTTTGTTCCTCCTGAACTTCTGCTTTCCTATTGTCTTCATCCAATCATTCATACTCCCTTCCATGGCAAGCTTTATGTTGGGCTTCACCGTTGTTAATGGCTACCTCCCGTCCTCTCAGTGAAAATGGTCCAAATGCGCTGTCACCGCACGGCTAATCATCTGTCGGTTCTCAATCATGTTGGAATAGGATCCATTGATCCTTTTGCATCTGTCACTATGCCCAACACTCGCAAGTTTGAAGCTCGTCACAGTCATCCCTTCCCAGATCCTACTCGGAATACCACAGACAAGGTTTAGACTTTCCAGATCTCAGGAATGGCCGCCAATTGATTCTAGCCTATACCACGAAGGTTCTAATCTTAGATTAGAAACCCAAGAGAGTATACTCCAGCTGTCATCCAATGACTACGTTGAACATCATGTAGATCACTTTGTGGTTGTCAGGCACGCAACCTTGGCTAAGCGAGTAACGAAGATTGGGTGATTGTCACGGGTCACCCCTTCATTCTGACTTAACTGAATTAAGAACAAGAGTATATCTTGGAGAAGAAGTAGGCGTGAATTGAATAGAAAAATAATAGTACTTTGCATTAATTCATGAAGAAAAGCAAAGCTCCACACCTTAATCTATGGTGTGTAGAAACTCCACCGTCGAAAATACAAAAGTGACAATGGTGATCATTGGCTTCGGCCCCAGAGAGGGAACCAGAAGAGCCAAGATGAAAATACAATAGCAAAAGGTCCTATTTATAGAGAACTCGTAGCCTAGGGTTTACAGAAATAAGTAAATGATGCATAAATCTTCTTCCGGGCCCACTTGGTGTGTGCTTGGGCTGAGCATTGAAGCTTTCGCATCACACGTTCGCTTCGGTCACGCGTACGCGTTATCTGTGTTCTGCTCAAGGTGTGCGTCCGCGTCAGTCATGCGTTCGCGTCACTGCCTTTTTGTGCTAGGCATGTGGCTACGTCGTCCATGCGTTCGTGTCGCTGCCAGTTTCTTCAAAAACTCCATTTTGTGCTTTCCTTCCATTTTTGTATGTTTTCTTTCCATCCTTTAAATCATTCCTACCTTAGGAGATCTGAAAATACTCAACACATAAATCAAGACATCGAATGATAATAAAAGGTAATTAAAATAATTATTTTTAAAGCATAGGAAACATGTTTTTCACATATATCACATAATAAGGAAGGGAAAGTAAAACCATGCAATTTCACATGAATAAGTGGGTGAAGGGTTGAATAAATCACTTAAATTGAGCACAAAATATATCATGAAACATGGGTTTATCAGGCAGCGATGCGCACGCATGGACGACGCGGACGCGTGCCTAGCGCAAAACGCAAGTGACGTGCACTCATGGACGACGGGAACGCGCGCCTAACAAAAAGCACAAGCGATGCGCACGCGTGACTGACGCATACGCGTGATAAGGAAAACTCCCAACTGACGAGCACGCGTGACCAACGCGCACGCGTGACAGACGCTACGTGCAGAAATTGCAGAAAATGCTCCCAGCAATTTCTGGAACCCTTTTCGGCCGAAGAATGGGGGAATCAATAGACACAATTCATACAACATTCATAATTTACAATTTTGGGTTTTAGATGTTGTTCTCTAGAGAGAGAGGCTCTCTCCTATCTCTTAGGTTTTTAGGATTAGGATTTCTTTTACTTTATGGTTATTACTTCAATTCCAGGTTCAATTTTCCTTTACTTTATGTTTCTCTTCTACTTTTTTTTATTCTAATGCTTTTACTTGTTAATTACTTATGTTTTCAAATTGGCTTATGAACTCTTCATGTTAGATTTGGATTTTCTATTTAATGAATTTTTGAGGTATTTCAGATCTATGATTTGTTTCTTTCTATTTATGATATAAATAATTTAGATTTTTTCCTTTTGACTTTGATTAAGTAATTGGTAACACTTGAGTTGTCAAACTCAGTGGTTGATTGAAAATTGGAAATTGCTGATTGATTTAGATCCCTCTAAAGCTAGTCTTTCCACAGGAGTTGACTAGGATTTGAGGAATCAAGTTAATTAGTCCACTTGACTTTCCTTTATTTAGTAAGGGTTAACTAAGTGGGAGCAACAACAATTCTCCTCACACCTGATAAGGATAACTAGGATGGGATTTCCAATTCTTATACCTTGCCAAGAGTTTTTATAATTATTAATTTATTTTTCTTGCCATTTAAATTACTTGTTCCTTATTTCAAAAACCCAAAAATACACCTTTTTCCATAACCAATAATAAATCATACTTCCCTAAAATTCCTTCAGATACGACTCGAGGTTTAAATATTCGATTATAAATTTTAGTGGGTTTGCTTAAGTGACAACCAAAACCTTTTTACGAAAGGATTCTCTGTTGGTTTAGAAACTATACTTGCAACGCAATTAATTTTTCAAATTTCTTTACCGATAGAAGGTCACGTTCGTCAAGCATCAATGCATATGGTTTTACATTTAATTAACACATGAGTATGTACCCAATATGTTTTTAGCAAAAATACAACACACACCTTTTCCCAACCAATGCCCCAAGTTTCCCCACACTTGAATGATACACACACTCACTAGCCTAAGCTAATCAAAGATTCAAATAAAGAACATTTATTATTTTTTGCTTTAAGGCTTGTAATGTGCTAATATTGAGAACAAAGGGGACTAAAATAAGCTCAAAGTTGGCTAGCAATGGTTGATGAAAGGTAGGCTTTTTGGGTAAGCGAGCTAGATAAAATGATGGCCTCAATCACGTATATGAATTCATACATGGAATAGTGGACATAAAGAATCAAACAAATCAAAGATTACACTCATAGAAAGAGAAAAATGCACACAAGAATGGAAATAAGTGGTTATAAGATGTAACCACACCATTAGGCTCAAAATTCACAAACTTGTGTTCTTAGCTCAAAAACCATGTTCCAAAATAAATTCTTCAAGCAAGATTAACACCAAAAATTTTCAAATTGGTAGTGTGCCCTATAGATGATTTCTTGGAAAAGAAGTTATCACACTAATCAAGTAGTCCTATCATGCCAAAAGTGTTCAAATACAAAAAACTAACCATGCAATCTATCCTCACTAACGAAAGAAAAATCAAGATCATGGGAGTTGAAAAGAGAAGAGATGTTACCTACGGAAGTCGGTAACCGACCTCCCCACACTTAAAAGTTTGCACGGTCCTTCGTGCCTTGGGTGATACGTAAAAGGGGATCGAGGTCGCTATCTCCATCATCCGAGCCTTGAGTACTTGCTTCACTGTGGTCTGAAGCGGATGAGAAAATGTGCGGTTCTTCCGTAGGCGGGTTAGCACAACCCCAAAGCTTCTTCAAGTAAGCAAATTGGCATTTGTTACGACTCTCATATCAATCTATCTTCTCATAAAGCTATACAAGCAATTGATGGGTTGACTTTGGTGGTGCGGAGGAAGTGGTAGGAATGGTGGGAAGATGGGCTATGTTAAGGCTTGTGGTGTCCAAGGGAGGCTGAAGATATTTTCCAGTCAGGATGATATTGCCCTTTGCCAGAATTGTAGCTATCATGTCCATAGCCTCGCAAAGAACACCAACAGTGGCAACCAAATTAGATACCAAAGTGGGGAATGGTAGATTGCCCTTGGCATGGACTCGACCCATCGCTTGCCGGATGAGGAGAGGGATGTTGACCGGCTTCTCCGTGAGTATGCACCAAACAAGGAGGGCGAGGTCCGCCATGAAAGACGACTTATGGGTGCTAGGCATCACATAATGAGATAAGATCTGGGCCCATGCCCTAGCCTCCACTGTAAGGTAGCGTGCGTCAATGCACTTAGGTCGCATCCGGCGCCTCCCTTTGGTCCAAAATGTCTCGGGTTGGGCGATGACCGGAAGGATTGAGTCCCAATCAAAAATAAAATCAAAGTCATCACGTTGGCGAAGGACCTCTTGGTAGCCATTCATTTCCTCTAGTACCGGTGAAACATTAAGCACTCGCTGAATAGCCTCTTCCGAAACCGGGACTTGCTTCCGGCGCACATATACCGACTGAAGAGAAGGGAAGTGGTAATTGGTGTAAAACTCCATCACCCAAGAGAGGTTGGACTCTTGTGGCCTTCACAGGAGAAATCCCCATCCTCGCCGCTCAATGCAGGGCATCACATACTGAACAATGTGGTCCGGTGGGGCGAGTAGATGCTCGGAATGATAGTTCCTCCCAACCATGGCGGGAAACATGAGCTCACAGAGGCGGTTGCGGAACCTTGTGGAGTCCCTTGCCGGATTTCCTTTCTCTTGTTCATCAATATGAACAATTGTCTTCACCTTCTTTGAGAGGGGCTTAGCTCCGAGTGAAGGTTGCGCCTTGGAGGTTGATTTTTGGGGTGCCCTTTTTGTGGCCGGTGTCTTTGATGCCTTCTCCTTGCTTTTTTTGGTGGCCATCCTGAAAAAGGAAGGGAAAAGGGGAGACATTAAACCCATATAATTAACATTTGGAAAAATGATATGCAAGTGAAAAGTAAAGCCAAAAGGAATGGTGGGTCTTGAGGACATGACAGTTGCAACATGTGATCAAGACGATAATAAAATCAAGGGGCATAACATTTAGCAAGGGATGCAATAGTGAGTAAAGCATGCAAAAGGCATGAGAAGGATAAACTCAAGCATCAACACTAATAAGGAAGCAAGTCATGGGAATGAGCATAAGAATGATAATCATGAAGCAAAATAGGCTCAACGTGCATAAAGAAAGGCAAATGTATGAAGAGGAGGCACCAAGTTGAGAGCACAAAGTCAAAATTGAACTAAAATGGCAAAGGTGCCTTTCATCGAACACTTGGTGTGCGACATTCAAAACATGAGCAAAAGAGGAAGAATTTAACCATGTAAATCCCCTATTGGAATACCAAACAACAACACAACACCATATAGTCATAAAGGAATCAAGAAATATCAAAAGGATCCAACAAAGCAAGATACAACTCAAAATTCCAACACCCATGGAAAATATGAAAAGAGAGAAATCAAACAAGCAAGAATCAATTAACAAAAATGTAACAAAGAAGAAAAGAGAAAAAAGAAACTAAATACAACTTAATAAGAGAAAGAAAATTTAGAAGAGGAGACAAGAAGAATGAAGGAGTAGGAGTGAACCTTGAGAAGAGAAAGAGAGCAAGGTGGGGTGTAGGTGAAAAATATGAGAGGAGAAGAAGGAAAAAGAGAGAAGAGAGAACTTATGGGGCTGCCGGAGATGGTGGTGGTGGTCGCCGGCGGAGTGGCCGGAGACAAGGGTGGTAAGGTGATGGGAGAAGATAGTGGAAGAGAAGGGATGGAAGAAGAAAGTGGAGGTAGAAAATTTGAAATAAAAATAAAACAGGGCGTGCATTGATCATAAGTGGTGTATGGGATACGACGCATGCGCACACACCACGCGTACGCGTGGATGGATGGAGATGGGACGCGTACGCGTGAGTTACAGAAAAGAGGGGGGACGTGTACGCGTCAGGTGACGCGCACGCGTGGGCAGAGCTGTGCCTTAGGCACAAAGTTGGCACAAAAGAGGCATGACTCTCTGGATTTTGTACTAGGAGCGGCATGCAGCACAATCGACGCGTACGCATTGGCCACGCTTATGCGTGGGTCGCCTGGCACAGAATAGGCATAAAAGGGGCACAACTCTCTGGTTTTTTGGCCAGAGAATCCAAAACATGCAACCGACGCGTACGCGTCCTCCATGCATACGCGTGGATGTGCGAAATGGCAAGGGACGCGTAAGCGTCACCTGTAACGGCCTAGCCCCGAAGAAACGGCGCTTTTTCGGGATCAAACGGAATTTTTACAGAATTTTTAGGAATTTCTATGCATATAAACACCTCCACTGCACATGTGCTGTGTCATCAAGCTGCTGAGTCAGCAGCTTGATTGCACAGGAAACCTCTCCTAATCTAAGTAGGCACGTCGCGAAGAGTTGTGTTTTTGAGCCACTTCGGGCCCGAATTTTAAAATTCTGATTTCCATGGTTAGTCTCTATGTGACGAGCCTGTCACGAATTTCGATAGAAAAATTATATTAATATAATATTCATATATTATTATTTTATTCAGAATATTATATTATTATCTTCTCTACTGTGATTAATGTTGATCTATGTTTTAGTAATATAATAACTGAGCTTGAAATCTACCGGTAATGGATAATACCGGCATTCTTAGATGAACTTAGCACTGCTAATGCTTCATCATATATCTTTTATTCTTATGATTATCCAGTTACTAGTGTCACTGATTTTGGGTGTTTGTGTGATGGATTGATCATGGAAACTTGTTGTTTAATGCTTGAAAATCATGTTTATGATGGTTTTGAAGTGGCTGTTGGTGCTGCTGTAAAACGTGACATTCCAGCCATGAAAATCATTATTTTTTATGCTTATTTGATGTGTATTTGATGGCTGAAAAGTTTCTCTTTGGTTTGATAAAAATCGGGTTCAAATCGGTTTTCGAAAAGATTGAAAAACTAGTTGAAAATCAAGCAGAAATCTGATGAACTTTTGAAAAAAAATGTTTTTGGTTTTTGGAAAAACATGAAAACGTGTATTTAAGGAGTTTTGGGGTCAAAATGCAATTATTAAAAAGTTTGGGGTTGAAAATTAATTAATCAAAAGTTGAGGGGCTAAAGTGCAAATATTAAAAATGAAGTTGGGTCGTTACAATTTGGTATCAGAGCAGTTCTTCCTGTTAGAGCCTGGGGAATGGACTGAATCATGCTTTATTGCATGCTCTGTGGTGTGTCTCATGCTTATAGGGTATCCATGTGATATGTGTTGCATGAATGTCTTTATGCTTTCATTCTGATAATGTTCACGCCCAACTTGAGGTATTAAGACTGATCACCTTGGTATTGATTGTTTGGTATGAACAGAATCAGGATGCCTCCACGGAGATGTAGCGATCGGGAAAGGTCTACTGTTAACAATCCGCCACGAAACGATGATAATCTGTTTGCTGTGATTCACGCTATGGCTGAGGCTGTGCGTGAAACGGCGACTACTACTACCCAAGCAGTTAACCGTCTGGGGAAACATAATTGAGAGCGTAACAATGACCGTAATGGTGAGAATGGTGGGAACGGTGAAGGAGATAACATGAATCATGATAGGCCTATGACATTAGCTGCTTTCTTGAAAGTTAATCCACCGAAGTTCAAAGGTACGACTGTAGCAACTGAAGCTGATAATTGGTTTCGAGGCATAGTAAGGTCCTTGAGGGCACAGCATGTCCCGGAAGAACAGTATGTAGAATTTGCTACTTATATGTTGGAAGGGGATGCTCAGCACTGGTGGCAGGGCATTCAACGTTTACTGCAGCAAGATGAGGGTAATATTTTGTGGGATGTTTTCAAAGAAGAGTTCTATAAGAAGTACTTTCCTAGAGCTACTCGTGAGGCAAAGGAGATGGAGTTGATGCAGTTGAAACAGGGAAGTATGTCTGTTGCTGAGTATACAAGGAAGTTTGAAGAGTTATGTCGTTTTTCCAAGGTTTGTCAAGGGAATCCAGCAGATTTCGAAGAGTGGAAATGTTTAAAATTTGAAGGGGGACTCCATGAAGATTTGTTGAACTCAGTGGTTCCATTGGAAATACGGAATTTTGCGGAGTTGGTTAATAAGAGTCAGCTAGTAGAGGACTGTGGTAAGAAGATAGCTGCAGCTCGGATGAATCGCCCAGGATCTTCTTTTCAGAATTATAATCAATATACAGCTCCTCAGGGAAGGAATTTTAAGCAGGGAGAAATGCCTTCACGAAGGTACAATCCGAATAGAAATGTTCATGCACGTCCTACAGGAGGGAATGAAGGAAGAATGAGACAGGATATGGGTAAGCGACCTCAGCAGGCGCAGATGCGACTAGTATGTAGGCAGTGCGGAAAGGAGCATGGAGGTAGACCTTTTCAGCTTACAGGCGTTATCTGTTTTTCTTGTGGTCAGCTTGGACATATGGCTAAGGACTGTCCGAAGAAGCCAGTACAAGGAATAGATAGGCCGCGACAGTAAGGACGTGTGTTTGCTATGACTGCTAATGACGCAATGAAATCAGACTCCCTAATTCAAGGTCAGTGTTATGTCAAATCTCGACTCTTAACTGTACTGTATGACTCTGGTGCATCACATTCATTTATTTCTGAGACTGTTGCGCATGAGTTGGGATTAAATTTCACCTTGTTAGATTATAATCTAATTGTTCGTACACCCACATCTCAAAATGCCTTGACTAGTCAAGTATATCAACAGGTGCCTTTTGTTATTGAGGCTAGGACTTTTATACATGACCTGGTTTGTTTGCCTTTGTGTGGTTTAGATATTATCTTAGGTCTACATTGGTTGTCCAAGCATCATGTTTTCCTTGATTGTTTTAAACGAATTGCTACATTTCCATCATCTGAAATGCACACTGAACCAGTTGAGTCTTGTACTTTCTATTTGAATTCCCTAAGAGTTATTTCTAGTAATAGTGGGTTAGAGGGTTACGTTCTACTATCGGCTAGCTCAGAAACTAATGAACAAGACTTGGAGCAAATCCGAGTGGTGAAGGAGTTCCCTGATGTTTTTTCGGATGAGATACCTGAGTTTCCACCTCAGAGAGAGATAGAGTTTAGTATTAATCTGGTTCCTGGAGCCGGACCAATTTCTATAGCACCGTATCGGATGTCACCATTGGAATTAGCAGAGTTAAAGAAGCAGTTGAATGAATTACTGGGAAAGAAGTTTATTCGTCCGAGTGTATCACCATGGGGAGCTCCAGTGTTACTAGAGAAGAAGGATGGTGGAATGAGGTTATGCGTGGATTATCGGTAATTGAACAAGATCACAATCAAGAACAAGTATCCACTCCCAAGGATAGATGATCTGATGGACCAGCTGAGAGGTGCGACAGTATTCTCGAAGATTGATTTGCGGTCAGGTTACCATCAAATCCGGGTGAAGGAATCAGATATACCTAAGACTGCCTTTCGAACTAGGTACGGTCACTATGAGTATACGGTTATGTCCTTTGGACTGACTAATGCTCCTGCTGTATTCATGGATTATATGAATCACATTTTTCATCCGTATCTAGATCAGTTTGTGGTAGTCTTTATAGATGATATCCTCATCTATTCCAAGACAGAAGAAGAACATGGAGAGCATTTGAGGATTGTGTTGCAAATATTAAGAGCACGGAAGCGATATGCGAAGTTGTCGAAATGTGAGTTTTGGGCCACAGAAGTGGCATTCTTGGGACATGTGATCACACGAGATGGAATAACTGTAGATCCTTTAAAGATCGAGGCTGTAGTACAATGGAAGCAACCCAAGATAGTCACAGAAGTTCGTAGTTTCTTGGGGTTAGCAGGATACTATCGGCGGTTTATCAAGGGTTTTTCACAGATAGCTTTACCTTTGACTCGCCTTACTAGGAAGGAAGTTCTGTTTGAGTGGACAGAGAAGTGTGAAGAAAGCTTTGAAACTTTAAAGGAAAAGTTGACGATGGCGCCAGTTTTGGTGTTACCAGACCCACAGGAACCTTTTGAGGTGTATTGTGATGCTTCTTCTAAGGGACTTGGATGTGTATTGATGCAGCATAGGAATGTGGTAGCTTATGCTTCGAGACAACTAAGATCTCACGAAAGGAACTATCCGACACATGATTTGGAATTAGCAGCAGTGGTCTTTGCACTTAAGATTTGGAGGCACTATTTGTACGGAGCCCAATTTGAAGTCTTCTCTGATCATAAGAGTTTGAAGTATATCTTTGATCAGAAAGACCTTGATATGAGGCAGAGGCGATGGATGGAATTCTTAAAAGATTATGATTTTAAGTTAAGCTATCATCCTGGGAAGGCAAATATAGTCGCAGATGCTTTGAGTCGGAAGAGTTTGGGCATATCCTGGATGATAATCAAGGAAGAAGAAATGATCTCAGCCTTTGAAAACTTAAAATTAGGAATGAGAGAGACATCAAGAGGAGTTGTTATGGCGCGACTACAATTAACATCTGACTTTAAGATAGCTATTCAGCAAGCTCAAGCCCAGAATTCAGGAATGCTGACATGGTTAACACGGATGAAGGCAGACCAGCCGAAAGAGGTACGCCAAGATAAAGAGGGAATATGGAGATATAGGAACAGAATTTGTGTACCTACTCAGGAGGACTTGAGAAAGAACATTCTGACCGAAGCTCATGAAAGCAGATTTTCTATCAATCCCGGAACGACTAAAATGTACCAAGATCTGAAGAAGATGTTCTGGTGGCCGGGAATAAAGAAAGATATAGCAACGTATGTTTCAAAGTGTCTCACTTGCCAGAAGATTAAGGTGGAACATCAAAAACCACCTGGAACCCTGCAACCATTAGAGATACCGCAATGGAAATGGGAAGAGATTATGATGGATTTTGTTACTGGGTTACCAAGAACCTCTGCTGGGCATGATGCAATTTGGGTAATTGTATATCGATTGACAAAATCAGCGCATTTTCTATCAATTCAAATTGGTCACAGCTTGGAGAAACTCGCCCGGTTATACATTCAGGAGATAATACGATTGCATGGAATACCTTCATCAATTGTGTCAGACAGAGATCCAAGGTCTACTTCTAGATTTTGGGGAGCTCTAGAGAAAGCTTTTGGGACGAAGTTGCACTTAAGTACAGCATATCACCCACAGACTGATGGACAGACAAAACGAACAATTCGTACCTTGGAGGATATGTTGAGATCTTGCGTAATGGACCAACAGGGTAACTGGGACAAATACTTGCCATTGATTGAGTTTGCTTATAACAACAGTTATCAACAGAGTATCGGAATGGCACCATATGAGGCCCTCTACGGAAGAAAGTGTCAATCACCATTATGCTGGTATGACAAGGAGGAAGGCAAGATTTTGGGGCCAGACTTGGTACAAGAAACTACCGAACGGATTAAGCACATTCGAGAGAAGATTCAAACTGTCCAAAGTCGACAAAAGAGCTATGCAGATAATAGGCGTAGGCCCTTAGAATTTAACGAAGGTGACCATATCTTCTTAAGAGTGACACCTACGACTGGAATAGGTAGAGCTCTTAGGACTAAGAAATTGAATCCACGATATTTAGGTCCTTTTCAAATTCTTAAAAGAGTCGGTCCAGTAGCATACCAAGTAGCTCTCCCTCCTTATTTGTCAAACCTTCATGATGTTTTTCATGTTTCACAACTCAAAAAGTATAATCCCACGAAAGCCACGTTTTACAACCAGAGACAGTACAGCTGCGAGCCGACTTGACATATCAAACCCTACCAGTCAGGATTGTGGAACAAAGTGACAAACAGCTTAGAGACAAGACAGTATCATTGGTTAAGGTAGCATGGGGACAAACTGGAAATAAATAGTACACATGGGAGCTGGAAGATAAGATGAGAACAGACTACCCGTTTCTCTTTTCGGGTAATTGAAATTTTGAGGACAAAATTTTCTTTTAGGAGGGTAGAATGTAACGGCCTAGCCCCGAAGAAACGACGCTTTTTCGGGATCAAACGGAATTTTTACAGAATTTTTAGGAATTTCTATGCATATAAGCACCTCCACTGCACAGGTGCTGCGTCATCAAGCTGCTGAGTCAGCAACTTGATTGCACAGGACACCTCTCCTAATCTAAGTAGGCACGTCGCGAAGAGTTGCGTTTTTGAGCCACTTCGGGCCCCAATTTCAAAATTCTGATTTCCGTGGTTAGTCTCTATGTGACGAGCCGGTCACGAATTTCGAGAGAAAAATTATATTAATATAATATTCATATATTATTATTTTATTCAGAATATTATATTATTATCTTCTCTACTGTGATTAATGTTGATTTATGTTTAGTAATATAATAACTGAGCTTGAAATCTATCAGTAACGGATAATACCGGCATTCTTAGATGAACTTAGCACTGCTAATGCTTCATCATATATCTTTTATTCTTATGATTATCCAGTTACTAGTGTCATTTACACTAAGTAACTTAATGTTTATCCATTAGTAGTGTAATTACTTAAGTTCTAATACATCTAGTTTTAGTAATTATCCTTTTCTGAGATATTTTGACAAGTAACTTTTGGATAATCATCATCCAAAAGCCACGGCCTCCCTAGGACAGCTTGGCTATCATTTTATTCTTGGAAAAGCTTAGAACACCATGAAAGAAAACCATGAAGCTTCCATGAACACCTGAGCTACTTTCTCCGTTCTTTCTCAAACCGAAACCCCTATCAAAAATCTAATCTTACCAAAGTGTTCACCTCTTCCTCCTCTTCATTTCTATGTCACTTTTCATGGAGTAAATCAAGGTATGAAGGCTGCTCCTCCTCCTTGAAGATTCGGCCATGGTGGTTCCTTAAGTTAATGATGTTTTCTTCATGTTCTTTCTTAGGATCTCTTATTCAATCACCAAAAGCTCCAAGAAAACGTGATTTCTAGTTACCTTAAGGTGAGGAAAATCTTCTTTTCATCGTCATGAAGCTTCAGCCTTCATGGTTCATAAGATTCTAAAGTTGTTTTTGATGTTAAAATAGGCGTAAAAGTGCTTCTGGAAGCTTGTTTTTAGTGCAATCTCGGACAGCAGCAAAGGAGCTAAGGTTTGGTAAATTAATCAATGATTGGCTGTGTTCTTGAAGTGTTAAACCAGATCTTGTTGCTTGAGATTTGATTTTGGGTGTTTGTGTGATGGATTGATCATGGAATCTTGTTGTTTAATGCTTGAAAATCATGTTTATGATGGTTTTGATGTGGCTGTTGGTGCTGCTGGAAAACGTGACATTCCAGCCATGAAAATCATGATTTTTTATGCTTATTTGATGTGTATTTGATGGCTGAAAAGTTTCTCTTTGGTTTGATAAAAATCGGGTTCAAATCGGTTTCCGAAAAGATTGAAAAAAAAATGTTTTTGGTTTTTGGAAAAACATGAAAACGTGTATTTAAGAAGTTTTGGGGTCAAAATGCAATTATTAAAAGTTTGGGGTTGAAAATTAATTAATCAAAAGTTGAGGGGCTAAAGTGCAAATATTAAAAGTTATAGGGGTCAAAGTGCAATTCCCAAGAAGTCCGGGGGTCAAAATACAATTTTTGAAAGTTAAATAAAATATTTTTATTTTAATAATAAAATATTAATATATTATTTTAGAGTAATTACCCAAATCAGTCCCCAAGGATTTTAAAAGTGGACACTTTAGTCCCCAAGAAAAATTAATACACAGGTTAATCCCCAAGGTTTTATTTTGGCGGACAAATCAGTCCCCAGTTCATTTTTCAGGCAAAGTAATTACCCAAATCAGTCCCCAAGGATATTAAAAACGGACATTTTAGTCCCCAAGAAAAATGAATTGGGGATTGATTTGTCCGCCAAAGTAAGACCTTAGGGATTGATTTGTGTATTAATTTTTTTTGGAGACTAAAGTGTCTGCTTTTAAAATCCTTGGGGACTGATTTGGGTAATTACTCATTATTTTATTAATAATATTACTTTAATAATAATATTATTTTATTAATAATAATAAAATATTGATAAAAAGACAGTTTTTTCCTGAAAGCCTCAGGAAGGCGGATTTGAGTCCAGAATTCTCTAATTTCCTTTACTAAACACCTAAGAGGTATAAGAGAAGATATAGAGGTATATGAGATAAAGAAACAAGATTTTGAAACCTGTGTTTAAGTTAAAAAGAAAAGGAGTTAAAAGTGATATAGCTATGTACCTGACCTTACAGAGTAAACAGAGAATTGTAAAATGAGCTTTCTGTGATGTTGTAATGCTTGATTTATGATGATTGCTAAATGATGGAAAGTATGGTTATATGTGAATTATGATCCTTCGGGCAATGCTTGTGAATGTTGTGCGGGGACGCCCGTATTGTGATGTTGCTTCCCAGACAGGCTGCGGTAGAGTAGTAACAGCCCTGCAAGCTGAATGCTTGGTAGAGGCCTAACTTGCATACCTGCGGTATATTGAGACCTGAGCAAATACCAGCCCTGCAAGTCGAGAGAACGTGGTAGAGGGTATGTGGTACTTAATCTGGGATTAAGTTCTGGGAAGGCCTTATCTGACTTAGAGGGTCGGATTGCATCGGGTGCGGGTCGAAACCGACAAATGAGCTCATTACCTACAGTAGGGACAGACATGCATCATACTTGTTTGTGCATTATTTATTGCTTATCTTCTTGTGTTCTTGTTCTATCCCTTGTTTGTTTGAGCATAACTGTGTGATTGCATATTAATGTGTGAATGTGCATTTACTTCCTATTTTCTCTCTTGTTCATGTGTTAGTTTATGTTGCTGATATGTACATATTACTCTATATTTATTTATACTTCTATGACCACGGATATTATAAATGAACTTAACTGTAAACCCCGACCTTACTAAGAACTCCCCAGTTCTTACCCCTTACACCTCTACAGATGGACACGGGAGTCCTATTCTACGAGATTGATCCACCGTACATCCACGAGGACCCGGTGCGTGGCGAGTATTACATCTACTGTACGGTACCTCGTATCCGTAATTATGTAGTTCGTGGTAGACCTTTCCAGTACCCTATTAGGATAGCATACTTTAATCCTGATGCACCCTATGACTTTCCTTTATCTTGGTTACACCCCGGCGGACCTGGGATACCTCATCCTGAGGAGCAGATGCCACCTCCACCTGACTATCCTCCTCCACCTAAACCTCCTCTACCTGATGAGCCTATACCTGCCCAGCATATCCATGAGGCACCTTCTGCACCTTTTGTCCTTGATGAGTGGGGTGTTCCTGTGTTACAACCCGAGCTTGATCCTTTACCTGAGCCGATCGAGCCTCCTGTCTTTGATGAGCAGCAGGGACATGAGTATGATCAGATCATGGAGGCGCCACCTCCTTCTCTAGAATGTATTTTGTTTGGTAGCTATCCTTTTATGGTTCCTGTGGCCAGCAGTGGTTCCTCTGCTATCACTCCGGCAGAAGAAGAGGACGAGGAAGAAGAAGATCCAGAGGAAGATCCTAACTTCATAGTTATCTCCTCTGACAGCGATGACGATGAGCCAGGCGAGGCGCCAGCAGGCGAGCATCACCATTTGCCCGGTGATTTTCCGTGAGGTACTCTAGACCAGGATTGAGGAGACTTTTTGAGACACCTAGTCTAACTTCAGTACATTAGAGTGTCTCCCTCACTTTTGTTAGCATGATTAGAGGGAATAGGCATATCATAGAGTTAGGCTAGCCTGGGTGCCACCTTAGGGGCTTTTGGTCAGGCCAGGCCCTGGGGCGTCTTATGTACATATATGTATATACTATATGAGTCACTGACTTAGGGGTGTTGTACTATAGCTCTATGCTTATATAACTGAGCCACTTCTGTAACATGATGTATATTATAGTGTGTTGTTCCATATTCTATTATCTTTTGTCTTATGTATGTGAATGTTTAATTATCCCTTGATATATGGAAGGTATGCGACTTTAAATTATTCTTGTTAAAAAAAATTTACTTGTAAAATTCGCGGGGTTTTAACAACGTACAGGCTTATATTTATTAATTAATAATACAAAAAGGAAAAAAAAGTTGGTAACATTCGATTTCTAGTATGATCTAGACATGCTAGAAGTTGGGTCGTTACATCACCCACGCTTACGCGTGGGTCGCAATTGTGCCTTAGGCACAAAATGGGCACAAAGTGGGCACAACTCTCTGGTTTTTGTACCAGAGAGTCCAAAATACGCAATCGACGCGTACGCGTACAGCATGCTTACGCGTGGATGCCCTTTTTTTTTTAACATGCACATAAGCAGGCGCAATTATAGCACAAATTTGTAGTAATGCATGCTAAAGGGGTCAAAAACATCAAAATTGTCATGTAACACTCAACCCTTATCATGTCTTCAACATCTCAATTCAATCAAACCATTCTCAATGGACTCCTCATGATTAATTTGACACAAAAATTAAGCAAAGTCAGCTATACTATGGACAAACTCGCAAATCAAGTAATCACAAAAGTCACAAAGATGCAAAAAGCTATATACAATGAGCTAAAAACAAAGAGCAATCATACCGTGGTGGGGTGTCTCCCACCTAGCACTTTTGTTTAACGTCCTTAAGTTGGACGGTCATGTGCTCAAATCTCTTCGCCTTCAGGTGCATCCTCAAGAAGGAACACCTCAACCTCTTTGTTGCTTTTCATCTTCTCTCCATGGTATAGCTTTAGACGATGACCATTCGCTTTGAAGATGTTTGGGCTTGAAGGTTGCCTTAGGTGGTAGACCCCATATGGTTCGGCCTTCTCTACTCTATAAGGGCCTTCCCACCTTGATCTTAGCTTTCCGGGCATCAACCTTAGCCTAGAGTTATAAAGGAGAACTAGTTCTCCAGCTCTAAACTCTCTCCTTTTTATGTTTTGATCATGCACCACTTTCATCTTCTCCTTGTAAAGCCTTGAATTCTCATAGGCTTCCAATCGAAGGTTCTCAAGCTTCACCAATTGTAACTTCCTTTTGAATCCAACCCCAAATCCTGTGTTGCATTCTTTTACAGCCCAGGACGCCTTATGCTCTATCTCCACCGGGAGATGGAAAGCCTTCCCATAGACCAACCAGAATGGGCTCATACCAATCGGTGGCTTGTAAGCCGTTCGGTAGGCCTGAAGCGCATCACCGAGATTTGAACTCCAATCTTTCCAATGAGGCTTCAGAACCTTTTCCAATATGCTCTTGATTTCCCGATTGGAGACCTCGGCTTGGCCATTTGTTTGGGGGTGGTATGTCGTGGCCACTTTATGGATGATGCCATACTTCTTTATTAGCCCTGCCATTCTTTTGTTACAAAAGTGCGAGCCTTGATCACTCACGATTGCTCGTGGTGATCTAAAGCGGCATATAATGTTATTCCGAACAAAAGAAATCACTACATTAGCATCATCGGTTATAGTGGGGATCGCCTCCACCCACTTGGAAACTGTTCCGTAGGTTACCTGAAACTAGAGGTCGATTTCGGATGAGATCTACAGTGGTGGCCGGAGCTATCGTGTCCGACTTGTTGGATCTGGTGGAGCTGGAGATGCTGCTGATCCTTCGTCACCGGAAGGTGGTGGTACCTACAAGAGACTCCGATGCTTAAGTTAGCATGGGCTTTAATCAGGATTTTTGTAGAATCAGAGTATGAGTTATACCTGGGTGGTCCAGTGTATTTATAATAGTGTGGAGTGACCTTTCTGGAGATAAGACAGTTATCTTATCTTATCTTTGTGTGAAGTCATCTTATCTTTAAGGGGAACCGCCTTTATCTTTCTAGGCTTTAGCTATCTTTAGATTTGGACTGTGTTCCTTCGTTTGGGCCTTCTTTTGGGCTTCTATGGCGATTTACCCGAACTCTTTGAGAAGAGGTTGGGAATTCCAGACTTGAAGAGGTCGGTCGACTTATTTTTAATCAGCCCGGGTCGTACAGCTCGACCCAGGACATGAACAGTGCTCCTGCTTGAGTGCGATCTTCTTTTTTGAGGTCGAATCTTTTTTAGACTTCGATCTCTTTTTTGGAGAAGCCAAGCTCGAGCATTTTTGTCGGTCTTTATGGTAGAACTCCTTTTAGTGATTTGAATGCAGCATTTTTCTCACTCTTTTTAATTGCAACGCGCGTTTTACATTTCCTTGGAAACATGCATGAGTAAAACTTATTAACTCTTTGCCGTTTCCTTTGTTTCCCTCTTTGTATCTCATTTATGAATTTCAAAGCTTCTTTCAGTTTCTCCTCTCTTGCTCGCTGGAACTCCTTCTCTTCTGCTTACCCTTTCGCTTTTGTATCATCGCCCCTTCCCTTTTCTTTTACTCGAAAGGTGATTTGCTGGTGTCGTTTTGGTTGTTTGCTTCAATCTATGATCAGTTATCATCTCCTTCTTTTCTGCAGGTTGGTTTTCTTCTTCTCTCTTTTTTACTTTCCACGCCGTTCCTTTTGTGTTTGCATTGTTTTGATTTTGAAAAGTTTTTATCTTGCTTGTATTCATGTTGGAAAGTTTGAACCTTTCTGCGTTTGCTGTGCCTGATTGTTGCTGTAACGTGTGCTTTGATGCTGTTTAGGGTTTTGTTTTGTTGCTTGTCCCTATGACTTCTTTATGCATAGATCTTTGAATGTGAACTGTGCTTCGGCAAAAGAGTTGTATCTTTTAACGATTTCTTTGTGCGATCTTGTTTTGACGATGGTGGCTTTCCTACTGTTTTGTGTAAAATGCTCTTTGCTAGAGAGGGGTATTCGATCTTTTTTTGTTTTTAGGATTTAGGCTGCAAGATTTTTCCTGAATCCTTACTCTATTACTGCCTCCAAAAGATGCCCCTGGACCTTGGTGTGAGTCCTGGGGTTTCCTTTTACTGCTGTATCTGACTCCTAACATTCGTATTCTTTTGCCCGAGCTATCTCCATATTTGTCCGAGCTATTTTCTTGAGCTGTTTGATTAGTAACCCATTTTTCCTTTTCTTACTGTAGGACTAGTTGACCCATGTCTTCTCACAAAAACATTGTCGAGACGTCCACCAAAGTCCCCGAGGGCATGTCTGACTGGCTGGACTCCATCGTGTTGATGTGTGTTTCCGTGGCCGATTCTGAGTACTGTGTGCGACTTAGGAGGCATAATAGGATTTGTAGTAATAGAGATCAGGAGAAAAACTACGAGTTGGTAGCGCCTGACCCTGATGAGAGGGTTTGTTTTCCTTCTTTGACATAGGGGGAACATCCTTTCTTTATGCGTATGACTACTTTTTTAGCCAAATGAATATCACCATTCCTTTCACTTCCTTCGAGACCGACCTGTTGTGGTCCTGTAACATAGCTACTTCTCAGCTTCACCCGAACTCGTGGGGCTTCATAAAAATCTTCCAACTGTTGTGTCAAGAACTGGATGTTCGACCTTCTTAGACTCTCTTTCTTTACCTCTTTGTTTTGACGAAGCCTGGGGTAGCTAACAAGAAGGCTTCCAGGGTTTCTTTCCGTGCTGCCCAGGGAAAGAAAGTTTTCTCCATGTATGATGAGTCTTTTAGGGACTTTAAAAACTATTATTTCAAGGTCCGAGCTGCTGAAGGAGCTCGGCCTTTCTTCTTGGAACAGAATAATGAACCTGCCTTCCCCTTATGCTAACAAAAGAATGCGGTAGTGTCTAAGTATTCGTGGGAAATGTTAGATGAGGTTTAGTAGGCCCTTGTGCATGTGTTGGAGGAGAATTGGGGGCAACCTCCCCATCTCGAGACGAAGAAGTTTTTAGGGGACCCCTCACTTCTCCAAACTGAATTGGGTAGTTTGCTGATTTCTTTGCTGGCTTTTTATCCTTATTTTATTTTTTTGTTTTATCAATCCATCCTTTTTTCACTTGCAATTCTAGTTTTTATTGTTTTTTCAGAGATGGTAAAGACCACTGATTCTATGAAGGCCTTTAAGAGGGCGAGGAAGGCGACTGCGGCCCAGAACATCTCGGCCAAAGGTCCCGAGGAGGGGTCCTCAAAAGTTACTCTGAAGAGGTCGACCTTGGACACCGCTGGGCCGAGGAAGGTCATACCAACTGCCCAGGTTCGCATGGTTACTTCTGATCCTCCCCAACCGACCTCTGGTGCCGCCTCTCCTTCTGCTACCGGTCCTCCTCCCAAGAAGTAAAGGACTATTGAGCCTTTCAATCTGGATGCCACTAACTTTGATGCTGTGGGGTTTGCGGATAACCAGATCGCTCCTTATGGCCGACTTCCCATAGACGACGTGTCTATCCTGCACCACCTAGATATTATCACCAGCAATAGTGTGCGGATGGCGCATATGAGTGCGGGTTTGTTTCACTTAATCCAAGATTTCCCTGTTCACGCGATGAAAGCCTTTATGCAGGAAGCCAAGTCAGAGTTTGACAGGATCAAGGGGTTGAAGGATGAGCTAGATGCCAAAGTGGCTAAGCTGGAGCTGGATGTGGAGAAGGAGAAATCCAGGGCTGTTGCTGCGGAGGCTGCTGCGAATCTGGCTGAGGAGATGGCCAGGAAGTCGAAGGAAAGTTATACTCGAACTTATGGCGAGTTGCTGGAGGTCAAGGAGAGGCTTGAATCGGCTTATGCTGACTATTCTGAGCTTCAAGGCCATCTCGTGGGTAGTGTGACGAATGCATATGAGAACCTTAAAGCTCAGGTCCGAGTTCTTGCTCCCGAGCTCGACCTGAGTCTTTTTAGTTTGGATAACGTCGTTGAAAATGGTAAAATTATTCCTGCCCCTGATGAAGATGAGGAGGATGGTCCTCCCCCTGAGCCGCCAGTCAAAGCTCTTTCTGCGACAACTTCTTCGACTCCTGCTGCTGAGGTTGGCCACCCTGAGTCCGACCCTGACGTCCAGATCTTAAACCGGGAGGATGGGACTGTAGATGCGATTCTGATGAAGATCATTCCTCCCCCAACGACTCAGGGTGCCGCTCCTGAGGAGAACTTAGATTCCCTGTGACTCTTTCTGATGTATTTTGTATAGCCCGATTTGTGGGCTTTTAAACTCTCCTTTCTTGTAATTGAGCCCTGGTTTGGCCTTAACATTTCAGTTGCTTTTCTTAGCAACTTTATTTAGGAAAAAACAAATGCTTTTGAACTCTTGAGGTTGACCTTCAGGTGGCCTTTTGAGTTTTTATTGTAGTAGCTTTGTCTCTCTTGGTATGTTGTCTTGCAACCTTTAATGCTTCCAGGAATCTTTAGAGTGTTGGACTTTGCTGTCCGACCTCTTTTGATTGCCTTTATGTTTGTTCGTTTCCTACTTTAGTCGGAGTGACCTTTGAGGCTAGCTTTGTTCGATGACTTGCTAGTGCTCTCATGGAACCTTTTTAGTCTGAACAATTCTGATAGCTTTTTGTGAGGTCGTGGCTTTTTAGGTCGAGTTGTGTCCCTTCTAGTGCACGCCTTTTGTTGGTCCGACTTTTCTTGTCGATTCTTCTCGAGTTATATTTAGTAATCCATTTTTAGTTAGGCTTGGCCAGGCCTCTTTCGATGGATTACTTTTTATAACCTTGTCGCTTTGATTAGTCTGGTCCGACTTCTTCATGTCGGTCCGTCCCAAGTTATTTTTAGTAATCCATTTTTTCTCAGATCTCGTCAGGACTCTTTCTATGGATTACTTTTTATAACTTTTTTCATTAATCTATTTTTATCGCTTTTTCATCTTACCGATTTTGTAGAAATCGGGCGGTGAGTTTGGTTCTCACTTGGCCGACCTTGTCAAAGTCGGGTGGTGAATTTGGTTTTCACCTTGCCAACCTTTGTAGAAATTCGGACGATGAATTTGATTTTCATGGTGGTCGGGCGGTGAATTTGGTTTTCACCTTGCCGACTTGTAGCTTTATAATCAGACGATGAATTTTTGCGTTCAGATTAATGCGTCTTGGGAGAGAAACTTTGTAGAGAATCTGAAAAGTTTTATTCCAATAGAAAGTAGGCATATAGGCAAACAAAATATACATGTGGGTGCTTACCCTTCTAAGTCAGGAAATTTTGCGGATCTTGGCTTGGTGCCTCGTTAAAAAACCTTTTCAGGAAAAAGAGTGCACCTTAACTTAAGATCTTTTATTACCTCCTAACTATAACACCTTCTTAGGTTGCAGGCGCGCCATGACCTTGGTAGCTCTCGCCCCTCGAGCTCGGACACCCTGTAGTAGCCTTTTCCCAGTACCTCTGTGACTCGGTAGGGTCCTTTCCAGTTAGCTACTAGCTTCCCTCTCCTGGTCGACTTGTTCCGATATCATTTCGGATTAGGATGAGGTTGTTGTTGGAAAAACTTTGCTGTACTACCTTCCGATTGTATCTTGAGGCCATTCGACGTTTTAATGCTTCCTCCGTGATCCGAGCTCTTTCTCAGATTTTTGGAAGTAGGTCGAGCTCTTCCGTTTGAAGTTGGGACTTGGCCTCTTCACTATAGTGGATCGTTCTGAAGGATCCGTCTTCGATCTCCACTAGGATCATTGCCTCCATTTCGTAAGCCAGTCGAAAAGGTGATTCCCTCGTGGTGGAGTGTGGAGTTGTCCGATATGCCCAGAGGACTTGTGGAAGTTCTTCAGCCCAGGCTCCCTTTGCGTCCTGTAGTCTCCGTTTTAACCCGTCTAGTATGACTTTGTTGGCAGCTTCTGCTTGTCCATTAGCCTGGGGGTGTTCTACGAATGTGAATTGGTGCTTTATTTTCAAGTCAGCTACCAACTTCCTGAAACCTGCGTCTGTGAATTGAGTGCCATTGTCTGTGGTGGTGGAGTGAGGAACCCCAAACCTTGTGACAATGTTTCTATATAAGAATTTCTTACTTATTTGAGCAGTGGCATTAGCTAGGAGCTCTGCCTCAATCCATTTTGTGAAGTAATCGACCCCTACAATGAGGAACTTGACTTGTCCTAATCCTTCTGGAAAGGGTCCCAGGAGTAGGGGTGGCAACACTACCCAAACCCGCGGGTACCCACGCTGCCCCTACCCGCTCGGGGCGGGTAATTACCCGCCCTCGCACCGGAGCGGGTTTTACTCGCGGGTAGGGCAGGGCGGGTTTCATGCGGGTTTTTTGTAGGGCGGGACGGGGTCGGGTAGAGCAAAAACCCGCCACTACCCGCCCTGTTGCCACCCCTACCCAGGAGGTCGAATCCCCATTTTACGAACGGCCAAGGTGATGTTACGCTAATGAGCTCCTCTGGTAGGGCGATGTGGAAGTTAGCATGTTTTTGACATGGTGGACATGTCTTTACGAACTCTGTTGCTTCCTTTTGTAAAGTCAGCCAAAAGAATCCGCCTGGGAGTACTTTTTTGGAGAGAGCTCGTGCTCCAAAATGGTTACCACATATGCCACTGTGTATTTCTTCCAAGACCTCCTTAGTGTTGGAGGTCGGCACACGTTTTAATAGGTGTGTCGACATCGCTCTCTTATATAGGATGCTGTTTATGATGGTGTAGTATTGTGCTTCTCGTCTTAGCCTCTTCGCCTCCTTCTTATTTGTAGGGAGTGTCTCCGATTTGAGGTAGTTGATTACGGGGGTCATCCATCCATGATCCTGACCTGATATGGCTAGGACCTTTTCTTCCCTCGTGATTGATGGGCTCAAAAGTATTTCCTGGATGAGGCTTCTATTATTGCTCTTTGGTTTGATGCTGCCTAATTTTGAGAGTGCATCAGCTCGAGCATTCTGTTCTTGAGGAATGTGGCGGACCTCATATTCCCCGAGATGTCCAAGCTGTTCTCTGGTTTTGTCCAGGTATTTTTTCATGGTAGAGTCCTTAGCTTGGTAGCTCCCTGCTATTTGTGAGGTGACGACTTGTGAATCACTGAAGATGATAAGCTTTTGAACTCCGACCTCCTTAGCCAGCCTCAAACCAGCTAGCAATGCTTCGTATTCAGCCTGGTTGTTTGAAGCAGGGAACTCGAATTTTAGGGAGAGTTCGATTTGGGTTCCCTAATCGCTTTCTATTATCACACCTGCCCCACTCCCGGTTTTATTTAAAGAGTCGTCTACATAAAGATTCCATTTTGTAGAAGTTCCCGGGGTGTCAGTGTACTAAGCAATGAAGTCGGCCAAATACTATGACTTGATGGCTGTCCGAGCTTCATACTGAAGATCGAACTCAGATAGCTCAACTGCCCAATGTAGAATTCTTCCAGCTAAATCTGTCTTCTGTAGAATGCCTTTTATGGGCTGGTTGGTCTGAAATTTGATCGTATGAGATTGAAAATATGGGCGGAGTCGTCGAGAGGTTAGTATGAGAGCATATGTGAATTTTTCTATTTTTTGGTAGTTTAGTTTGGACCCTTGTAGGGCTTTGCTAATGAAGTAGATGGGTTGTTGTTCACTTTCGTCCTCTCTGACTTGTGCTGAGGCTATTGCCCAATTTTCTACTGCGAGGTACAATACGAGTAATTCTCCTTTCCGTGGTCGAGTTAGAATAGGTGGTTGTCCTAGGAACCTTTTGAAATCCTGGAAAGCCTGCTCGCACTCTGTTGTCCATTCAAACCCACTCTGTTGTCCATTCAAACTTCTTTCCCTTCCTTAGAGTGGCATATAAAGGGAGAGATCTTATGGCCGATCTGGCTAGAAATCTGGATAAGGCTGCGAGTCTCCCGTTGAGTTGTTGTACCTCTTTAACACAGGTCAGACTCTTCATGTCAAGTATAGCCTGGCATTTATCTGGGTTCGCCTCAATTCCTTGTTGTGTTAGCATGAAACCCAAGAATTTTCCAGCTTCTACTGCAAAGGTACACTTTGTGGGATTAAGTCGCATGCCATGCTTTCTGTTGGTGTCGAACACTTTAGTGAGGTCGGATAGTAATGACCCATCACTTTGTGTTTTTATCAACATGTCATCCACATATATCTCCATGAGTTTCCCGATATGGTCTGCGAAGACCTTATTCATTAATCTTTGGTAGGTAGCTCCTGCGTTTTTTAGTCCGAATGGCATGACGACATAATAGTAATTTGCTTTTGGGATTAGGAATAACGTCTTTTCTTGATCAAGTTGGTACATTGGGATTTGATTGTATCCTGAATAAGCATCCATGTAGGAGAGGTACTTGTATCCGGAGGAAGTATCCACTAGAGTGTCTATGTTTGGGAGTGGATAGGGATCTTTTGGACAGGCTTTATCGAGGTCGGTGTAATCAGTGCACACCCACCATTTCCCATTTGATTTTTTCACTAATACAATATTGGCTAGCCATGATGGGTACTTGACTTCTCTTATGAATCCTGCCACCAGTAGAGCTTGTACCTGTTCTTCCACAGCTTGGGATCTCTCCAGTCCGAGCTTTCTATGCTTCTGTTGTGCTGGCCGAGATCCTGGGTATACCGCCAGTTTGTGGCACATTAGTTTGGGATCTATGCCCGGCATGTCTGCGGCCTTCCATGCAAAGAGGTTGGCATTATCCCTTAGGAACTATATCAGAGGCTCCTTTATGTCTCTTTTCAAGGTTGCCCTAATATTTGTTATTTTATCCGGGATATCTTTGATCTGGACATCCTCGATCTCGCCCTCTGGTTGTGGACGAAGTTCCTCCCGACCTCGAAGTCCCCCGAGTTCGATAGTGTTGATTTCTTCTCCTTTGCCTCTTGATAAACCCCGATTTTGTGGTGTATCTTGTGCTTAATTTGGGGGATTTTATCACCTTTTCTCACATTTATTCAACGAAATAGCATGGTTTTGCAATTCTCCCTTGATTTGTTCCTAAATGTGAAAACATACTTTTTAGGCCTTAAAATAGCTAAATTCAATTCACTTTAATTACATTCGATGCCTTGATATGTTTGTTGAGTGATTTCAGGTTCATAAGGAAAGTATTGGATGGAAGAAGTGAGGAGAAAAGCATGCAAAGTGGGAGAACTCATGAAGAAATGAAGGAACCGCAAAGCTATCAAGCCTGACCTCTTCGCACTCAATCGACCATAACTTGAGCTAAAAAAGTCCAAATGAGGCGTTTTTAGTTGCGTTGGAAAGCTAACATCCGGGGCTTCGAAATGATATAAAATTTGCTATAGCTGCTTCGCGTATAGGGGCGCGCACGCGCACTGTACACGTGCGCGCCGATGCTGCACATGGCCCACTAAAGTGAAATCGTGGCCAGCGATTTTTGAAGCACTTTAGGCCCAACCCAACTCATTTCTAATGCTATTTCATGCAGAATTCAAGCTTGGGCAAGGGGGAGTAATTGCTTGGTAGTATAGCATCATGTAGGTTAGTTTCTAGAGAGAAAAGCTCCCTCTTCTCTCTAGAATTAGGTTAGGTTAATCTCTCCTAGATCTAGGTTCAATCTCATCTTTTCATCTTGTTTCCTTTATGATTTCTTGCTTCTACACTTTCATTCTCTTAGTTTGTGATGTTAATTTTACTTTTATACTTCTTTTATGTTCATGGATGCTCTTGTTGGATTTAGATCTCTTTTAATGAAATTTATTGTTTGATGTCTTATAATTGTTGATTTGAGTTGTTGATTTACTATTCTTGCAATTAGTAGTTGGTAGATTTATTATTCTTGCATTTTTACCATGGTTTCTATTTGTACCCACCAAGTGTTTGACAAAATGCTTGGTTGGGCTTTAGAGTAGATTTTGAGCATTCTTGGCTTAGGAAGAGTAATTGGGCAATCTTGAGTCATTAATACCCAATTTAGATTGGTGATATAGAGTTGTTAGTTAATATGATTTCCATTGACTCTAATCTCTTGCTAATTCCATTAGTGAGTTGATTAGGACATTTGGATTGAGGTTAACTAGTCTTGTTTGACTTTCTCTCATGGAAGATAACTCACACCTTCTTCCAATGTTGTAGATGACGAAATAAGATAAATTCTTGTTAAGTATTGTTATGATTAATGACTAGGATAGAAAGCTTATGATTTCAAGCCTTGCCATGAATGTCTCTCTTTATTAAATTCCTTCTTTAATTGCTCTCTTTACTTTTCTTGTCATTTATTTTATAGCCTTCTTATCAATCAAACCCCCCTTTTTTGTTCTTCATAGCCAATAATTGAACACTTCATTGCAATTCCTTGAGAGATGACCCGGAGTCTAAATACTTCTGTTAATTTTCATTGGGGTTTGTACTTGTGATAAAACCATATTTTAATTTGATGTGGGAGCTGTTTATTGATTTGGAGCTATGCTTACAACGAAGTAATTCCTTTCTTTAGGAAGAAAATCTAGACCGACAACAATTTTCGCTATCAAATCAATGGCGCCGTTGCCGGGGAATTGCAATGGTTTTATATTATTGGCTATTGTGAATATTGTGAATATACTTCTTTACTAGTTTTTGCTTGCTTTAGGAGTTAGTTTTTATTAGTTCTTATTAGTATTTATTTTTACTCTCTTTTGCTATTATGAATTCTCATCACTTTGGCTATGAGTATGGTTCAAACTATGTTGTAGGAAATGGAAGCTTCAATGAGGATGTGCATCAAGGATTTGGAAATCGAGGGTGGGAGGAGCCCCAAGCTTGTGAACAACCTTCTTGGCAATAACCTCCTTCCGAACCAAGCTTGACAAAAGTGCTTGGGGACATGACTACTATCCTCACGGAGATACACAAGGACCAAAGGGCATTCTATGCCACCTGAGCCGTCCAAGCGTCACCCCAACATAACTACTCTCCAGATTCATATGGGTATAATCCTAATCCTAATGCATATCCATCTAGTGTGTGTGATGATCCTTATTGTAGTTGTCAATCACAATCACCACCACCCCATGCCTATGAACTACCTCCCCAACATAGTTTTGAACCACCACACTCACAAGCCTCATACCACCAAATACCTCCATATGACCCCAACCCATATCCACCATACCAACCACCTTGTGAACCATATGAACCATATGAAGAACCACCCCAATTCCACCACCAATACCCTTAAGAATCACCACCTCCCTACTATTACCAAGATGAATCACCTCCCATGTATGATAACTTTCAACCACAAAATGAATTCCCTTTTCCATCACAACCCTCTATGGAAGAATACCCATATCCATCAATCCAAGAGCAATATGATCCCACTTATACTAGCCAAGTGGAACAAGAGCCAATGGATCATCTCAAGGAAGCAATGGATCGGCTTCATGCAATCATCCATCAAAAGGAGCAAGAGGAAGCCCAAAAGAGGCACGAAGCTATCGAGGCTAACCTTGCCAAAATTAAAGCCAACTTGGACTCATGGGACTCATGCAACAAGAAAAGCATTTCCACGGATGAATGTGAGAAATCAACCGAAGAAAAGAGCATGGAAGAAATTTTAGAATCTCAACATGAGGACAAGGAGATGGGGTATGTCTTGCAACAAGTGGAGAGTGAAGAGATTGTTGATGAAGAAGAAGTGGTTGAAGAGCTAGGCAAAGTTGAGCAAGAGGTGAATTTCAAGCTTGAGAGCACTTCCACACCAAGTGATGTTGTTGATGAATTTGTGGAAGTTGTTGAACTTTCTCCCATTGAACTTGAAGATGATGTGAAGGAGGGTGCGCAACCTCCTAAGCATATAATGAATGATGAAAAATTGGAAGAAGGTGAGCAAGCAACAAATCTTCCTCTTGAAGATGAGCCCACACCAGCACATGATCCTTTGGTATTTGAGGAATCTTCTCCTATTAAAATTTAGGTAGATATTGAGATAAGTCCCACATTACCTCCAAGTTGTGACGTGAAGAGTGGGGAAGAGCTAGAAGAAGTTGGTGAAGAGGTAGTTTAATGTGAAGAACTTTGTCAAGAGGAAGAGGTTGAAGTTGAAGAAGCTTACCAAGAGGTGGAGGTAGTCAAGAAAGAGCACAAGGGAGTAGACCTCGCATTGTCCAAGTATGGGGAGGTCCCCCTTCCTAAGTCACCATCCAACATAACATTCAAGCGGGTAAAATTCATATCTCTAATCTTTACTTTCCCACTTGAATATGGTTTGATTGAGAATAATGGGCAACATAGAGCTCTTTGTGGAACTAAGTGTACGAGGGAGATGGTTAGTGGTTGGAAACATCACTGTAAGTTTATAATGGTTGCATCCTCAAGGTTGAATAGCAATGGTTGGTGTAGAATCAAATTGTATGGATCTATGAGAATGTTTGGAGGTCTAATTGAGAATTCACAAGCCTTGTCACCCAAATTTAACTATGGTAGTCAACGAGAAGATGGGTGCAAGAACAAGGGTTGGGACCCCGGAATCCATTTCAACAATCAACACTCATGGGGCCTTGTTATTTACTTAAGCTTACTTGAAGGCCTTGTGCGCCTAATTTGGGTTCCCCGTGGACATTGGAGATGCAAACAATGGTGGGGATTCAAGGAGGAATTCAAGCATAAACCACCCTAGCAAGGACCCCCACCAAATGTCCAACTTAAGGACCTAAAATAAAAGTGCTAGGTAGGAGACACCCCACCATGGTAAACTCTTTTCAATTTCTCTTTTATAAATATTGGTAGAATAGGTTTGATTTCATGTTTTGTTTAGTTTGTTGAGTATATTTGGTAGTATAATATGTTAAATAAGGTTTTAGGGTGTTTTGATAGCTGTTTGGAGGTTTGGAAGGCTTGGTTTGGTGCAAGAACTTGGAAAAATTTTGAAAAACAGAGCACCAACCCACGCGTGCGCGCACCTGGTGCGTACGCGCGCCTCAAGCATTTTCGACCATCCACGCGCACATGTACATGGCGCGTACGCGTGGATGCAAAAATTCCACCTCCAGTCAAAAACCCGAGAGTTAGGCCTACACTATGCGAACATTGGGCCTAAGGCACAAACTAACCCGTGCGTATGCGCACTTGGCGCGTACGCATCCATAAGCTAAATGCACAATGCACGCGCACGCACGCTGTGCGCGCACGCGCCGATAGCTCCACCTACCCCTCTGGTACAAAAACCAGAAAGTTATGTCAATTTTGTGTCTATTTCGTGCCCGCGACTGACGCGCAAGCACACTTCACGCATCCGCGCCGATCGCCACATTCATCAGGCACGCGCCCGCGCACTGTGTGCGTCTGCGTCGCAAAAAAAAGAAGAGTTTTTTGTCATCTTTCATTTTCTTTTGTCCATTGCATTCTCATACTTTTATTCTTCGCATTTTCATTTTGTTTTTATAGTCTGTTTTTACTTTATTTTTCTACGAGCTTCGTATTCGAATATTGGTGTTGAATGCTCTTACTCAAATGTTGAGAATTTCTTGGTTAATCTTGGTGCTTCTTGACTTGTTTGATATTGTTGGGTGATGAAACTTTTAAAACAATGCTTAATCTTGTATGACTCTTATACTCTTTGTGCATTGATATGAACTTGCATGCCTTTCATGACCCACTCTTTCTATTTGAACTTGATGCTTTTGAGTGCTCTTCATGCTTTGACTTTACTCTTGCATCAAGTGTTAGTTAATATGACTTAGTTTATATTGTTTTCTCACTCACATGTTGTAGCTACCATATAGTGAGAACCTTACTCTAATTTGGCATTAGCCCTCGCCTATGTTCTATTTGCTTTGATATCTTTGTTGTAGGCTTAATTTTCTTTCTTTTTCTTTCCTTTTAGGTTGGCCACCGAAAGAGGAAAAGGAAAAGCTTCTAAATGGGGCAACAAAAAAGTTCACCCGCACAACCTTTTGAAGAAGCTCATCAATTATAGCAACCTGGTGCACGAAATCGTGATCATTCATTCCTTGGTAACGGTGCCAAAAACTTAATACGCACGTTCATAATCTTAGTTCTTTGTCACAACTTCGCACAACTAACCAGCAAGTGCACTGGGTCATCCAAGTAATAAACCTTACGTGAGTAAGGGTTGATCCCACGGAGATTGTCGGTTTGAAGCAAGCTATGGTCACCTTGTAAATCTCAGTCAGGCGGATTCAATTGGTTATGGAGATTTGATAATTAAAATATAATTAAAAAATAAAATAGGATAGAAATACTTATGTAATTCATTGGTGAGAATTTCAGATAAGTGTATGGAGATGCTTTTATTCCTTCTGAACCTCTGCTTTCCTACTGCTTTCATCCAATCATTCATAATCCTTTCCATGGCAAGCTGTATATTGGGTATCACCGTTGTCAATGGCTACATCCCGTCCTCTCAGTAAAAATGGTCTAAATACGCTGTCACCGCATGGCTAATCATCTGTCGGTTCTCGATCATGCTAGAATAGGATTCAGTAATCCTTTTGCGTCTGTCACTACGCCTAGCATAGTTTGAAGCTCGTCATAGCCATCCCTTCCCAGATCCTACTCGGAATACCACAGACAAGGTTTAGACTTTCCAGATCTCAAGAACGGCCGCCAATAATTCTAGCCTATACCACGGAGACTCTGATCGTAGATTAGGAGGCTAAGAGATATGCATTCAAGCTTGCTTTCATGTAGAACGGAAGTGTTTGTCAGGCACGCGTTCATAAGTGAGAATGGTGATGAGCGTCACATAATCATCACATTCATCATGTTCTTGTGTGTGAATGAATATCTTAGAGAAGAAATAGGCTTGAGTTGAATAGAAAAACAATAGTACTTTGCATTAATTCATGAGTAACAGTAGAGCTCCACACCTTAATCTATGGTGTGTAGAAACTCTACCGTTGAAAATACATAAGAACAAGGTCCAGGCATGGCCGAATGGCCAGCCCCCTAAACGTGATCTTAGAACACCAAATTATTCAAAGACTAACCAGAGATGTAAATACAATAGTAAAAAGTCCTATTTATACTAAACTATTTACTAGGGTTTACAGAAATGAATAAATGATGCAGAAATCCACTTCCGGGCCCACTTGGTGTGTGCTTGGGCTGAGCGTTGAAGCTTTCACATGTAGAGGTCTTCCTTGGAGTTAAACACCAGTTTGTAACTTGTTTCTGGCGTTTAACTCTGCTTTGCAACTTGTTTCTGGCGTTTAACGCCTGAATAGGGCAGAAAGCTGGCGTTAAACGCCAGTTTGCATCATTTAAACTCAGGAAATGTATGGACTATTATATATTACTGGAAAGCCCTGGATGTCTACTTTCCAACTCAATTGAGAGCGCGCCATTTAGGTTTCGGTAGCTCCAGAAAATCCACTTTGAGTGGAGGGAGGTCAGAATCCAAGAGCATCTGTAGTCCTTTTTTAGCCTCTAAATCAGATTTTGCTCAGGTCCCACAATTCCAGCCAGAAAATACCTGAAATCATAGAAAAATACAAAAACTCATAGTAAAGTCCAGAAATGTGATTTTTAAATAAAAACTAATAAAAATATAGTAAAAACTATTTAAAACATACTGAAAACTACCTAAAAACAATGCTAAAAAGTGTATAAATTATCCGCTCATCACAACACCAAACTTAAATTGTTGCTTGTCCCCAGGCAACTGAAAATCAAATAGGATAAAAAGAAGAGAATATACTATAAATTCCAAAATATCAATGAAACTTAGCTCTAATTAGATGAGCGAGACTAGTTCCTTTTTACCTCTGAACAGTTTTGGCATCTCACTTTATCCTTTGAAGTTCAGAATGATTGGCATCTATAGGAACTCAGAATTTAGATAGTATTATTGATTCTCCTAGTTCAGTATGTTGATTCCTGAACACAGCTACTTTATGAGTCTTGGCCGTGGCCCTAAGCACTTTGTTTTCCAGTATTACCACCGGATACATAAATGTCACAGACACATAACTGGGTGAATCTTTTCAGATTGTGAGTCAGCTTTGCTAGAGTCCCCAATTAGAGGTGTCCAGGGTTCTTAAGCACACTCTTTTTTCTTTGGATCACGACTTTAACTGCTCAGTCTCAAGCTTTTCACTTGACACCTTCACGCCACAAGCACATGGTTATGGACAGCTTGGTTTAGCCGCTTAGGCCAGGATTTTATTCCTTTGGGCCCTCCTATCCATTAATGGTCAAAGCCATGGATCCTTTTTATTTTACCCTTGCCTTTTGGTTTAAAGGGTTACTAGCTTTTTGCTCTTGCCTTTTGGTTTAAAGAGCTATTGGCTTTTTCTGCTTGCTTTTTTTTTATTTCTATATTTTTTTTTGCCAATTTTTTTTTCACAAGCCTTGTTATTCACTGCTTTTTCTTGCTTCAAGAATCAATTTTATGATTTTTCAGATTATCAAATAATATTTCTCCTTTTTCATCATTCTTTCAAGAGCCAACAATTTTAACATTCATAAACAACAAATTCAAAAGACATATGCACTGTTCAAGCATTCATTCAGAAAACAAAAAGTATTGCCACCATATTAAAATAATTAAACTAATTTCAAGGATGAATTCGAAATCATGTACTTCTTGTTCTTTTGTGATTAAAGACATTTTTCATTTAATTAAGGTGATGGATTCATAGGACATTCATAGCTTTAAGGCATAGACACTTAGACACTAATGATCATATAGTAAAGACACAAACATAAATAAAACATAAGGCTCAAGAACTGAAAAACAGGAAAATAAGAACAAGGAGATTAAGGAACGGGTCCACCTTAGTGAGGGTGGCGTCTTCCTCTTCTTGAAGAACCAATGGTGCTCTTGAGCTCCTCTATGTCTCTTCCTTGTCTTTGTTGCTCCTCCCTCATAGCTCTTTGATCTTCTCTAATCTCATAGAGAATGATGGAGTGCTCTTGGTGTTCCATCCTTAGTTGTTCCATGTTGGAACTTAATTCTCCTAGGGAGGTGTTGATTTGCTCCCAATAGTTTTGTGGAGAGAAGTGCATCCCTTGAGGCATCTCAGGGATTTCATGGTGAGGAATTTTCTCATGCTCTTGTTGAGGTCCATGATCTCTTGTTTGCTCCATCCTTTTCTTAGTGATGGGCTTGTCCTCATCAATGAGGATATCTCCCTCTATGTCAATTCCAGCCGAATTGCAGAGGTGGCAAATGAGGTGAGGAAAGGCTAACCTTGCCAAAGTGGATGACTTGTCAGCCACCTTGCAGAGTTCTTGAGGTATAATCTCATGAACTTCCAATTCCTTCCCAATCATGATACTATGGATCATGATGGCCCAGTCTACAGTAACTTCAGACCGGTTGCTAGTAGGAATAATTGAGCGTTGGATGAACTCCAACCATCCTCTAGTTACAGGCTTAAGGTCCGGTCTTCTCAATTGAACCGGCTTGCCTCTTGAGTCAACTTTCCATTGAGCTCCTTCCACACATATGTCCATGAGGACTTGGTCCAACCTTTGATCAAAGTTGACCTTTCTAGTGTAGGGGCGTGCATTTTCTTGCATCATTGGCAAGTTGAACGCCAACCTTACATTTTCTGGACTGAAATCTAAGTATTTCCCCCGAACCATTATAAGCCAATTCTTTGGATTCGGGTTCTTACTTTGATCATGGTTCCTATGATCCATGCATTTGCATAGAACTCTTGAACCATTAAGATCCCGACTTGTTGAATAGGATTAGAGAGAACTTCCCATCCTCTTCTTCTAATCTCTTGTCGGATCTCCGGATATTCGCTCTTTTTGAGTTAAAAAAGGACCTCAGGGATCACCTTTTTCTTGGCCATAACTTCATAGAAGTGGTCTTGATGAACCTTTGGGATGAATCTCTCCATTTCCCATGACTCAGAGGTGGAAGCAATTGACTTCCCTTTCCTCTTTCTTGAGGTTTCTCTGGCCTTAGGTGCCATTAATGGTTATGGAAAAACAAAAAGCAATGCATTTACCACACCAAACTTAAAAGGTTTGCTCGTCTCCGAGCAAAAGAAGAAAGGAAGTAGTAGAAGAAGAAGAAGAAAATGGAGGAGACGGAGGCAGAAGGTGTATTTGGCCAAGGAGGAGAAGTGGTGGTTGTAATGTGTGAAAATGGAGTAGTGTTGAAGGGTTTATATAGGGTTGGGGTGGAGGGTAGGTTTCGGCCATTAGGGTTGGGTTTGGGAGGGAAAAGAATTTGAATTTTGGAGGTAGGTGGGGTTTATGGGGAAGAGTGGATGGATGTGAGTGGTTAAGGGTATTTAGGGAAGAGGTATGGAGGTGATTGGTGAAGGGTATTTGGGGAAGAGAGGTATGAAAAGGTGTGAAGAGAAGAGAAGAAGAGGTGGGGTAGGTGGGGATCCTGTGGGGTCCACAGATCCTGAGGGGTCAAGGACTTAGCATCCCTACTCTAAATAGGCGTGCAAAATGCCCTTAGAAGGCATGTCTGGCGTTAAACGCCAGCTTGCTGCTTGTTTCTGGCGTTTAACGCCAGCTTGATGCTTCTTTCAGGCGTTAAACGCCAGTTTGATGCTTCTTACTGGTGTTTAAACGCCAGTAAGCTCTTCCTCCAGGGTGAGCTATTTTTAATGCTATTTTTCATTCTGTTTTTGATTTTTCAGTAGTTTTTGTGACTTCACATTATCATCAACCTAAAGAAAACATAAAATAACAATGAAAAATCAATAGATATAATTAAATAACATTGGGTTGCCTCCCAACAAGCGCTTCTTTAATGCCAATAGCTTGACAGTGAGCTCTCATGGAGCCTCACAGATGTTCAGAGCATTGTTGGGACCTCCCAACACCAAACTTAGAGTTTGAATGTGGGGGTTCAACACCAAACTTAGAGTTTGGTTGTGGCCTCCCAACACCAAACTTAGAGTTTGACTGTGGGGGCTTTGGTTGACTCTGCAGTGAGAGAAGCTTTTCATGCTTCCTCTCCATGGTTACAGAAGGAGAACCTTGAGTCTTAAATACAAGGTAGTCCTCATTCAGTTGAAGGACCAACTCTCCTCTGTCCAAATCAATCACAGTTTTTGCTATGGCTAGAAAGGGTCTTCCAAGGATGATGGATTCATCCTCATCCTTCCCAATGTCTAGGATTATGAAATCAGTAGGGATGTAAAGGCCTTCAACCTTTACTAACAAGTCCTCTACTAATCTATAAGCCTGTTTCATTGATTTTTCTGCCATCTCTAGCGAGTAGCTTGTACCTCATAGATTCCCAGTTTCTGTATTACAGAGAGTGGCATGAGGGTTATCTCTGACCCAAGGTCACACAGAGCCTTCTCAAAGGTCATGGTGCCTATGGTACAAGGTATAAAGAATTTTCTGAGATCCGGTTTCTTCAGAGGTAGTGTCTATCTTATCAATGCACTTAGTTCATTGGTGAACAAGGGGGTTCATCCTCCCAAGTATCATTACCAAATAAACTGGCATTCAAGTTCATGATGGCTCCTAGATATTTAGCAATCTGCTCTTCAATGGTTTTTTCATCCTCTTCAGAGGAAGAATAGTCATCAGAGCTCATGAATGGTAAAAGGAGGTTCAATGGAATCTCTATGGTCTCTAGATGAGCATCAGATTCCTTTGGTTCCTCAAAGGGAAACTCCTTATTGGTCAGTGAACGTCCTAGGAGGTCTTCCTCACTAGGATTCACGTCTTTCTCCTCCTCTCTGGGTTCGGCCACACCAAGTAAGGTTATGGCCTTGCACTCTCTTTTTGGATTCTCTTCTGTATTGCTTGGGAGAGTACTAAGAGGAGTTTCAGTGACTCTTTTACTCAGCTAGCCCACTTGTGCCTCCAAATTTCTAATGGAGGACATTATTTCATTCATGAAGCTTAGAGTGGCCTTAGATAGATCAGAGACTATATTTGCCAAGCTAGATGGATTCTGCTAAGAATTCTCTTTCTGTTGCTGAGAGGATGATGGAAAAGGCTTGCTATTGCTAAACCTGTTTCTTCCACCATTATTAAAGTCTTGTGGAGGCTTTTGTTGATTCTTTCATGAGAAATTTGGATGATTTCTCCATGAGGGATTATAGGTGTTTTCATAGGGTTCTCCCATGTAATTCACCTCTGCTATTGCAGAGTTCTCAAGATCATAAGCTTCTTCTTCAGAAGATGCTTCTTTAGTACTGTTGGATGCAGCTTGCAATCCATTCAAACTCTGAGAAATCATATTGACTTTCTGAGTCAATATTTTATTCTGAGCCAATATGGCATTCAGAGTATCAATTTCAAGAACTCCCTTCCTCTGAGGTGTCCCATTACTCACAGGATTCCTTTCAGAAGTGTACATGAACTGGTTATTTGTAACCATGTCAATGAGTTCCTGAGCTTCTGCAGGCATTTTCTTTAGGTGAATGGATCCACCTACAGAATGGTCCAATGACATCTTTGATGATTCAGACAGACCATCATAGAATATATCCAGGATGGTCCATTCTGAAATCATGTCAGAAAGACACTTTTTGGTCAGTTGCTTGTATCTCTCCCAAGCTTCATAGAGGGATTCACCTTCTTTTTGTTTGAAGGTTTGAACATCCACTCTAAGCTTGCTAAGCTTTTGAGGAGGAAAGAACTTGGCTAAGAAAGCTGTGACCAGCTTATCCTAAGAGTTTAGGCTATCTTTAGGTTGAGAGTCCAACCATATTCTAGCTCTGTCTCTTACAACAAACGGGAAAAGCATAAGCCTGTAGACCTCGGGATTAACCCCATTGGTCTTAACAGTATCACATATTTGCAAGAATTCAGTTAAGAACTGAAAAGGATCTTCTGATGGAAGTCCATGAAACTTGCAATTCTGTTGCATCAGAGAAACTAATTGAGGCTTTAGCTCAAAATTGTTTGCTCCAATGGCAGGGATTGAGATGCTTCTTCCATGTAAGTTGGAATTTGGTGCAGTAAAGTCACCAAGCATCTTCCTTGCATCTCCACCATTGTTATTATTTTCGGCCATGTCTCCTTCTTTTTCGAAAATTTCTGTCAGATTTTCTCCAGAGAGTTGTGCTTTAGCTTCCCTTAGCTTCCTCTTCAGAGTCCTTTTAGGTTCAGGATTGGCTTCAACAAGAATGTTCTTATCCTTGTTCCTGCTCTTATGAAAAAGAAGTGAACAGAAAAAAAAATATGGAATCCTCTATGTCACAGTATAGAGATTCCTTATATGAGTATAAGAAGAGAAGAATGGAAGAAGGAAAAGATAAGAATTCGAACACAGAGGAGAAGAGTGGGTTCGAATTTTTGAGTGAAAGAGGGGTGTTAGTAGATAAATAAATAAATAGAAAGAGATGAAAGGGGGAAGAATTCAAAAATTAAAAATAAAATGAAATAAAAATATTTTTTATTTTTATTTTGACTATTAATTAGAATTCAAAATTTAAGAAGCAAAATAAAATTAAATTAAAATTTAAAACAATTAGTTAATGAAAAGAAATTTTTTTTGAAAAAGAGGTTAGTGATTTTCGAAAATAAGAGAGAGAAAAGTAATTAGGTGGTTTTGAAAAAGATATGATTGAAATAGTAAACTTTTAAAATCAAACAAAAAGTTATGTGGTTAATTGAAAAAGATTTGTGATGCCAGGACATTTTGGCCAGTTTCACTGACCTTTTCTTTACTGTTTTAGGGTAGTTTCATGCATTTTCTTAGGAAATAAGCAAGTTTTGGGTAAAATTTCACTTACATCTTGATTCAAGCAAACATGGTGCACTTTACATAATTTCATGAGAATTTTGCATGAATTATATGACAAATTGGATGATGCATGTCTCATGACTTGGATTAGAACTTTGATGCACTTTATTGTTTAATTTCAGGACAAAGGAAGCAAGGAAGAACCACGTTAGCAGCCACGTTAGTCTAACTAACGTGACCACTAACATGGAATGGGAGCTAGCTTGCAACGTTAATGAGAAAAGTAATCGCCAATAACGTCCTCGAAAGCCATCATAGCCCACGTTAAGAGTCGCGTTAACTAAGTTAACGTGAACTCTAACGTGGAAGAAAGAAATAAGGCCAACGTTAGTGACACTCACCTTTGTCACAAACGTTGGACCAAGCTCATAAGTGGCCACGTTAAGAGCCACGTTAACTCAGTTAACATGGACTCTAATGTTGGGAAGCAAAAGAGAAGCCAACGTTAGTGACACTCACCTTTGTCACTAACATTGACCAAGCCACAATAAGCCACGTTAGTTGCTACGTTAACTTAGCTAACGTGGAAGCTAACGTGGAGAAAGCAAGTGATCGCCAACGTTAGTGACACTTACCTTTGTCACTAACATTGGGATGTACCACCACAAGCCACTATGAGCAACGTTAGCTCCAACTAACGTGACCACTAACATGGAATGGGAGCTAGCTTGCAACGTTAATGAGAAAAGTAATCGCCAATAACGTCCTCGAAAGCCATAATAGCCCACGTTAAGAGTCATGTTAAATAAGTTAACGTGAACTCTAATGTGGAAGAAAGAAATAAGGCCAACGTTAGTGACACTCACCTTTGTCACTAACGTTGGACCAAGCTCATAAGTGGCCACGTTAAGAGCCACGTTAACTAAGTTAACGTGGACTCTAACGTGGGAAGTAGGGGCACATTGGAACGTTCGTGACAAAGGTAAGTGTCACTAACGTTCTCGAAGATTTGGCAAGCCGACGTTAAGAGCCACGTTAACTAAGTTACCGTGGACTCTAACGTAGGGGGAAGGGAGGACTCTCAACGTTATTGGAAAAGGTGAGTCCCAATAACGTGAGCGAAGGACCAAGAGGCAACGTTAGTGGTCACGTTGGTGCCACTAACGTTGAAGTTAACGTGGATCATCCCTGGGTTAGGAACGTTAGTGAAAAAGGGGATTGTCACTAACGTTCTCAAACCCACACTCTCACTTAACGTTAACGCCACTAACGTCCTGAGCTAAACACCCTGCCTACTTCACACTTTCTCTCTGCAAGTAAAGCTAAGCCCACTGAAGAGGATAACTGCTTCAAACTCAAGAGGTATATACCGGGTAACTAATCTCCGCCCAGACTCTCTGATTCTATTCTTCCAGAGGCCCGGACTCTTTCGCAAACCCGCGAGGGGCGGTGCAATGATACTCTCAAAGAGGCTCTCATCTACTCTTTTACTACGGCAAATTATTTTGGAAACCGTAAAGAGAGAGAGATACATTTGAACAAGCATATCAGACTAACTATCCCCTCTTGCCATAGCCCGGTGATGGAACGAAGGAATAATCCTCTTCAAGGTCGAGATTGATAAGGACATTATCCAAAGGCCCATATCCAAGACTTGAAGAACCAACTAGAAGATCAGAAGAGTAGTATATATAGGGGTAGTTTTGAATTAGAAAAGAGCTTTTTGGGGGAGTTGGAAATTGGAGAACTACTCTCTGTATAATTTTACTTTCTCTGCACTTCTAATTTTACTTTTCATAATGTGTTTTCCATCTTTGTTTTCGATTTCCAGAGCTATGAACAACTAAACCCCTTTGATTAGGTTAGGGAGCTCTGTTGTAATTTGATGGATCAATATTAGTTTTCATTATTCTTCTTCTATCTTTTCTCTTGATTTTACTAGAAAGCTTTCAATCTTTATCCAATTGGGTAGTAATCTTGGAAAAGAAGCTATTCATACTTGGATCTCTTCTGAACCTTGGAAGAGGAATGAAGAGATCATGCTAGAAATGCTTTCTCATGTTGGACCAAATTGGGGTTGGATGGATATGGTGACTATAATTCTACCAACACTTGATTTGGGAATGCATGTGGTATAATCAGTGCCCATACTTCATCTCTTCTCATGAGCAATTGACCAAGGAATTGGCTATTGATCAAGATTTGAGAGATTGAATTACAAGGAATTGTAATTCGATCACTTAAGATTACCAAGGAGATCAATGAACGCATTGATTGAGGAAGAGATGAAAATGAACTTGATCTGGAGAATGCAGCATCTCCTAAGCCCAATAAATTCCCCATTTCTGATCTTACCCATTCTCTTTAATTTCTGCAATTTACTTTTATGAGCATCTTCCCCATTCCCATTTAAGATTCTGCAATTTACTTTCCGCCATTTACGTTCAGCTCTTTATTTCCAGCAATTTACATTTTCTGCTATTTACTTTCCCGCCATTTAATTTTCTGCAAATCTCAAATCAAATTCTGCTTCGCTCAACTAGAACATTCTTCTAATTAAAGTTGCTTGACCAATCAATCCCTGTGGGATTCGACCTCACTCTATTGTGAGTTTTTACTTGACGAAAATTCGGTATACTTGCCGAAGGAAAATTGTTGAGAGACAAGTTTCCGTGCATCAATTTGAAAATCAAATTTGAAAGGGTGAGAAGTTAGAAAAGATTTTGAAATTGATTTCGAAAAAGATATGATTGAAATTGAAAAAGATATGATTGAAATTTAATTTGAAAAAGATTTAAAAAGGAAATTAAAAAGATTTATTTTTGAAAATTAAAGTTGATTACTTGACTAACAAGAAACTAAAAGATGGGATTTTAAAATTTAAAGAATGAACCTTTCTTAATAGGCAAGTAACAACTTGAGATTTTTGAATCAAAATATTAAAAGTTAGCAATGAATTCGAAAATATGAAACAAAAATAAGAAAAAGATTTTTGAAAATCATTTTGAAATTTTCGAAAATATTAAGAAGAAAATTGAAAAAGATTTAATTTTTTGAAAAAGTTTTGAAAAGATAGGATTTTTAAATTGAAAATCTTGACTTGACTAATAAGAAACAACTAAATTTTAAAACTTTTTGACTAAATCAATTCAAAATTTTTGAAATTTATGAGAAAAATAAGGGAAAGATATTTTTTTGCTTTTTGAATTTTTATGAAGAGAGAGAAAAACATAAAAATGATGCAAAACATAAAAATTCAAGATCAAAACACATGAGGCATGAAAGAACACTTTGAATGTCAAGATGAACACCATGAACACTTTGAAGATCAAGATGAACATCAAGACTTATTTTTGAAAATTTTTAAGAAAAGAAAAAAAATGCAGGACACCAAACTTAGAAATTTTCAAACTTTAGACACTAACAAATTGAAAATGCATATGAAAAACAAGAAAAGACACAAAATATGAAAATGCAAAGATCAAACAAAGAAGATTATCAAGAAAAACTTGAAGATCATGAAGAACACCATGCATGAGTTTCAAAATTTTTAGGAAATTAAAAAAAAAAGCAATTGATACCAAACTTACAATTTAACACTAGACTCAAACAATAAACACAAAATTATTTTTGGTTTTATTATTTTATTAAACTTGTTTTTCCAAAATTAATTGGAAAAAGAAAAATAAGGACTTCAAAATTTCTAATCAGAATTCCATGAATCATGCAATGTTAGTCTAAAGCTCCGGTCCAAAACACTAGACATGGCCAATGGCCAGTCAAGCTTTAGCAGATCATTACATACAAAAGCTAAATTGCTGAGAAAGACAAAGAAGCTCTTCCCTAATGATAGTTGAAACCTCGGTCCAAAGGATTAGACATGGCTTTACAGCCAGCCGGACTTCAACAAATCATCATGAAACTCTAGAATTCATTCTTAAAAATTCTGAAGAACATAGAATAATTTAATAAAAAATATTTTTTTGAAAATTTTTTTTTCGAAAATAAGAATAATAAAAACAAAAAGTTTAAAATTAAAATAAAATTACCTAATCTGAGCAACAAGATGAACCGTCAGTTGTCCAAAGTTGAACAATCCCCGGCAACGGCACCAAAGACTCTGATCGTAGATCAGGAGGCTAAGAGATATGCATTCAAGCTTGTTTTCATGTAGAACGGAAGTGTTTGTCAGGCACGCGTTCATAAGTGAGAATGGTGATGAGCGTCACATAATCATCACATTCATCATGTTCTTGTGTGTGAATGAATATCTTAGAGAAGAAATAGGCTTGAGTTGAATAGAAAAACAATAGTACTTTGCATTAATTCATGAGGAACAGCAGAGCTTCACACCTTAATCTATGGTGTGTAGAAACTCTACCGTTGAAAATACATAAGAACAAGGTCCAGGCATGGCCGAATGGCCAGCCCCCTAAACGTGATCTTAGAACACCAAATTATTCAAAGACTAACCAGAGATGTAAATACAATAGTAAAAAGTCCTATTTATACTAAACTAGTTACTAGGGTTTACAAAAATGAGTAAATGATGCAGAAATCCACTTCCGGGCCCACTTGGTGTGTGCTTGGGCTGAGCGTTGAAGCTTTCACATGTAGAGGTCTTCCTTGGAGTTAAACGCCAGTTTGTAACTTGTTTCTGGCGTTTAACTCTGCTTTGCAACTTGTTTCTGGCGTTTAACGCCAAAATAGGGCAGAAAGCTAGCGTTAAACGCCAGTTTGCATCATCTAAACTCGGGCAAAGTATAGACTATTATATATTGCTGGAAAGCCCTGGAAGTCTACTTTCCAACGCAATTGAGATCGCGCCATTTAGGTTTCTGTAGCTCCAGAAAATTCACTTTGAGTGCAGGGAGGTTAGAATCCAACAACATCTGCAGTCCTTTTTTAGCCTCTGAATCAGATTTTGCTCAGGTCCCTCAATTTCAGCAAGAAAATACCTAAAATCATAGAAAAATACACAAACTCATAGTAAAGTCCAGAAATGTGATTTTTAAATAAAAACTAATAAAATATAGTAAAAACTAATTAAAACATACTGAAAACTACCTAAAAACAATGCTAAAAAGCGTATAAATTATCCGCTCATCACAACCTGTCCACTTACTCTTCTTTGCATGCACCGAGGATAGTGCAAATTTCTAAGTGTGGGGAGGAGGTCGTCCGACCGACCTCCATGGGTAACAACTTCCTTTCAACACCAATTTTTCAATTTTTTCCTTTGTTAGATTAGTTGTTGCATTGCATGATATGTTGCATGCTAGTTAGAATTTGTACATATTTTACCACTTCTTTTTCTGTTAGGACTACTTGGTTAGGGTGATGATTTCTTTTCCAAGAAACTGTTTTTAGGGCACCCTACCAATTTGAAAAAAAATTCTTGTTGAACTTGCTTGAAGAATTTATTTTGGAACATGGTTTTGGAGCTAAGAACACAAGCATGTGAGTTTTGAGCCCTATTGCGTGGTTACATCACATAACCACTTATTTTCATTCTTGTGTGCATTGTTCTCTTTCTATGATTGTAATCTTTGATTTGTTTGATTCTTTATGTCCATTATTCCATGTATACATGCATTTATATGATTGAGGCCATCATTTCATTTAGCTCACTTACCCAAATAGCCTACATTTTATCAACCATTGTTAGCCAATTTTGAGCCTAATTTATTCCTTTTGTTCTTAATATTAGCACATCACTACCCTAAAGTTAAAAACAATAAATATTCCTTAATTTGGATCTTTGATTAGCTTAGGCTAGTGAGGGTGTGTATCATTTGGGTATGGGAAACTTGGAACATTGGTTGAGGTAAAAGTGTACTTTTTATTTTTGTTGAAAATATTGGGAATTGGGTACATATTCATGCACCATATGTAAAACCATATGCATTGATATATTTGTATATACTTTAGAAGAAAAAAAATGAATGATAAAGAAAAAGAAAAAGAACATATATATATATATAGAAAAAGAAAAAAAAGAGAAAAAGAAATAAAAAGGGGACAAAATGCCCCAAAGTAAAGTTCAATAAAAATCAATGCATATGGAATGTTAATTAAAGAGAATGCATGAGTATGTGAAAAAGTGGGAATCATGGGTGGCTAGGTTGTGTATTAGAATTGTATAGGTTGTTATATGTGTTTGGTGAGAGCTTAGGCTAATCAAAGATACAAATTTCAAGCTCACTTGACCATATGCATCCTTACCTTTACCCTCCATTACAACCCATGAATAAGTCCTCATGATGAATGTATGCATGCATTAAATAATTGTTGATTGTTAGATGAAAAACAAATCTTAGAAAGCATGAGTAGGAGAGAATTGAGTGATCAACCCTATACACTTGAGCGACAAGAGCGGATACACTTCCAGTGAGGGTTCGATGCTCAGTTCCTTGTTCCCAGCTTTCATGAGCTTTCTTCTTGCAAGTCTACTTGTACTTCATTTCGATATTTGAATTGGTAGGATTCATGAGTCACCATACTACTTAGCCCTACATGTGCATATGTGTTCTTGGAGATTGATTTACTTTTAACCAAGTAGGTAGAATCATTTTGCATTTAGTTGCATTCATATAGATAGGTTTATATAGTTTCTTTGCTTTGAATAAATGTTCATACCCCTTTTCTTGTCCTTCTTTATTCTTAGCATGAGGACATGCTTGGTTTAAGTGTGGGGAGATTTGATAAACCCCGATTTGTGGTATATCTTATGCTTAATTTGGGGGATTTTATCACCTTTTCTCACATTTATTCAATGAAATAGCATGGTTTTGTAATTCTCCCTTGATTTGTGCTTAAATGTGAAAACATGCTTTTTAGGCCTTAAAATAGCTAAATTCAATTCACTTTAATTCCGTTCGATGCCTTGATATGTTTGTTGAGTGATTTCAGGTTCATAAGGAAAGTATTGGATGGAAGAGGTGAGGAGAAAAGCATGCAAAATGGGAGAACTCATGAATAAATGAAGGAACTGCAAAGCTGTCAAGCCTGACCTTTTCGCACTCAATCGACCATAACTTGAGCTTCAGAGGTCCAAATGAAGCGATTTCAGTTGCGTTGGAAAGCTAACATCCATGGCTTCAAAATCATATAAAATTTGCTATAGCTGCTTTGTGTATAGGGGTGCGCACGCCCACTGTACGTGTGCGCGCTGATGCTGCACATGGCCCACTAAAGTGAAATCGTGGCCAGCGATTTTTGAAGCACTTTGGGCCCAACCGAACTCATTTCTAATGCTATTTCATGCAGAATTCAAGCTTGGGCAAGGGGGGAGCAATTGTTTGGTAGTATAGCATCATGTAGGTTAGTTTCTAGAGAGAGAAGCGCCCTCTTCTCTCTAGAATTAGGTTAGGTTAATCTCTCCTAGATCTAGGTTCAATCTTATCTTTTCATCTTATTTCCTTTATGATTTCTTGCTTCTACACTTTCATTCTCTTAGTTTGTGATATTAATTTTACTTTTATTCTTCTTTTATGTTCATGGATGCTCATATTGGGTTTAGATCTCTTTTAATGAAATTTAATGTTTAATGTCTTATAATTGTTGATTTTAGTTGTTGATTTACTATTCTTGCAATTGGTAGTTGGTAGATTTATTATTCTTGCACTTTTACCATGCTTTCCATTTGTACCCACCAATTGTTTGACAAAATGCTTGGTTGGACTTTAGAGTAGATTTTGAGCATTCTTGTCTTGGGAAGAGTAATTGGACAATCTTGAGTCATTAATACCCAATTTAGATTGGTGATCTAGAGTTGTTAGTTAATATGATTTCCATTGACTCTAATCTCTTGCTAATTCCATTAGTGAGTTGATTAGGACATTTGGATTGAGGTTAACTAGTCTTGTTTGACTTTCTCTCATGGAAGATAACTCACACCTTCTTCCAATGTTGGGGATGACAAAATAAGATAAATTCTTGTTAAGTATTGTTATGATTAATGACTAGGATAGAAAGCCTATGATCTCAAGCCTTGCCATGAATGTCTCTCTTTATTAATTAATTTCTTTAATTACTCTCTTTACTTTTCTTGTCATTTATTTTATTGCCTTCTTATCAATCAAACTCCCCCCTTTTTGTTCTTCGTAGCCAATAATTGAACACTTCATTGCAATTCCTTGAGAGATGACCCGTAGTCTAAATACTTCGGTTAATTTTCATTGGGTTTTGTACTTGTGACAAAACCATATTTTAATTTGATGTGAGAGTTGTTTGTCGGTTTGGAGCTATGCTTATGGTGCACGAAATTGTGATCCCTGGTAATGGCTCCAAAAAACTTGGTGCTCTAATCTTAATTCATAATTTATCACAACTTTGATACAACTAACCAGCAAGTGTAATGGGTCGTCCAAGTAATAAAATCTTACGTGAGTAAGGGTCGATCCCACGGAGATTGTTGGTATGAAGCAAGCTATAGTCATCTTGTAAATCTCAGTCAGGCGGATATCAAATGGTTATGGAGTTTTTGAATAATAATAATAAATAAACAGAAAATAAAGATAGAAATACTTATGTAAATCATTGGTGAGAATTTCAGATAAGCGTATAGAGATGCTTTCGTTCCTCTGAACCTCTGCTTTCCTGCTGTCTTCATCCAATCATTCCTACTCCTTTCCATGGCAAGCTTTTTGTAAGGCATCACCGTTGTCAATGGCTACATCCCATCCTCTCTGTGAAAAAGGTCCAAATGCTCTGTCATGGCACGGCTAATCATCTGGAGGTTCTCGATCATACTGGAATAGGATTCACCCTCCTTTTGCGTCTGTCACTACGCCCAGCACTCGCGAGTTTGAAGTTTGTCACAGCCATCCCTTCCCAGATCCTACTCGAAATACCACAGACAAGGTTTACACTTTCCGGATCTCAGGAATGGCCATCCATGGGTTCTAACTTATACCACGAAGATTCTAATATTTCGGACTCGGTCCTCTGTATTAGATATCTAAGAGATACTCATTCTAGCTTGTTTGCATGTAGAACGGAAGTGTTTGTCAGGCATGCGTTCATAAGTGAGAATGATGATGAGCGTCACATAATCATCACATTCATCATGTTCTTGGGTGCGAATGGATATCTTAGAAGCGGAATAAGTTGAATTGAATATAAAACAGTAGTACTTTGCATTAAATCATGAGGAACAGCAGAGCTCCACACCTTAATCTATGGAGTGCAGAAACTCTACCGTTGAAAATACATAAGTGATGAAGGTCCAAGAATGGCCGAATGGCCAGCCCCCATGATCTAAGAACTAAACATCCCAATATGATCTAATACAATAGTAAAAAGTCCTATTTCTACTAAACAAGTTACTAGGGTTTACAGAATTGAGTAAAGGATGTAGAAATCCACTTCTGCGGCCCACTTGGTGTGTGCTTAGGCTGAGCTTGAAGTTTACACGTGGAGAGGTCATTCTTGGAGTTGAACACCAAGTTTTTAACGTGTTTTTGGTGTTCAACTCTGGTTCGTGACGTGTTTCTGGCATTTAACTCCAGACTGCAGCGTAGAACTGGCGTTCAATGCCCTTTTACGTAATCTAAACTCGGACAAAGTATGGACCATTATATATTGCTGGAAAGCCCTGGATGTCTACTTTCCAACGCCATTGAGAGCGCACCATTTGGAGTTCTGTTGCTCCAGAAAATCCACTTTGAGTGCAGGGAGGTCAGAATCCAATAGAATCAGCAGTCCTTCTTCAACCTCTGAATCTGATTTTTGCTCAAGTCCCTCAATTTCAGCCAGAAAATACCTGAAATCTCAGAAAAACACACAAACTCATAGTAAAGTCCAGAAATGTGAATTTAACATAAAAACTAATAAAAAATCCCTAAAAGTAACTAGATCCTACTAAAAATATACTAAAAACAATGCCAAAAAGCGTATAAATTATCCGCTCATCACAACACCAAACTTAAATTGTTGCTTGTCCCCAAGCAACTGAAAATCAAATAGGATAAAAAGAAGAGAATATACTATAAATTCCAAAATATCAATGAAACATAGCCCCAATCAGATGAGTGGGACTTGTAGCTTTTTGCCTCTTGAATAGTTTTGCCATCTCACTTTATCCATTGAAGTTCAGAATGATTGGCATCTATAGGAATTCAGAGTTTAGATAGTGTTATTGATTCTCCTAGTTCAGTATGTTGATTCTTGAACACAGCTACTTTATGAGTCTTGGTCGTGGCCCTAAGCACTTTGTTTTCCAGTTTTACCACCGAATACATAAATGCCACAGACACATAACTGGGTGAACCTTTTCAGATTGTGACTCAGCTTTGCTAAAGTCCCCAATTAGAGGTGTTCAGGATTCTTAAGCACACTCTTCTTTTGCTTTAGACCTTGACTTTAACCGCTCAGTCTCAAGTTTTCACTTGACACCTTCACGCCACAAGCACATGGTTAGGGACAGCTTGGTTTAGCCGCTTAGGCCAGGATTTTATTCCTTTAGGCCCTCCTATCCACTGATGCTCAAAGCCTTGGGATCCTTTTTATTTACCCTTGTCTTTTGGTTTTAAGGGTTATTGGCTTTTTGCTCTTGCCTTTTGATTTAAAGAGCTTTTGGCTTTTTCTGCTTGCTTTTCCTTTTTCTTTTATTTTTTTCTGCAAGCTTTTGTATTCACTGCTTTTTCTTGCTTCAAGAATCATTTTTATGATTTTTCAGATTATCAAATAACATGTCTCCTTGTCATCATTCTTTCAAGGCCAACATATTTAACATTCTTAAACAACAACTTCAAAAGACATATGCACTGTTCAAGCATTCATTCAGAAAACAAAAAGTATTGTCACCACATCAAGATAATTAAACTAGTTTCAAAGATGAATTCAAAACCATGTACTTCTTGTTCTTTTGTTTTTAAAACATTTTTCATTTAAGAGAGGTGATGTATTCATATTCACTACTTTAAGGCATAGACACTTAGACACTAATGATCATGTAATAAAGACACAAACATAGATAAACATTTAACATAAGAAAACAAAAAACAGAAAATTTAAGAACAAGGAATGAGTCTACCTTAGTGATGGTGGCGTTTTCTTCTTGAGGAACCAATGATGTCCTTGAGCTCTTCTATGTCTCTTCCGTGTCTTTGTTGCTCCTCCCTCATTGCTCTTTGATCTTCTCTAATTTCATGGAGGATGATGGAGTGCTCTTGATGTTCCACCCTTAATTGTCCCATGTTGGAACTTAATTCTCCTAGGGAGGTGTTGATTTGCTCCCAAAAATTCTGTGGAGGAAAGTGCATCCCTTGAGGCATCTCAGGGATTTCTTGGTGATGAGCTTCTTCATACGTCTCTTGAGATCCATGAATAGGCTCTCTTGTTTGCTCCATCCTTTTCTTAATGATGGGTGATAAACCACTATTTTATGGTTTATATTGTGTTTAATTGTGTGGTTTTATCATGATCCTTACCCACTTATTCATTAAATTAGTATGCAATTATAATTCCTTCCTGAATTTATTACATGTTTGAAAACTGCTTCCTAGAGACTTTAATTATGTATTTTTAATTCTCCTTTATTCCATTCGATGCCGTGATCTGTGTGTTGAGTGTTTCAGACTTTATAGGGCATGAATGAGTTGGAAATTGGAAAGGAAGCTAGCAGAAATGGAAGGAACACAAGAATTTGAGGAGATAACAAGCGAGAAGTGACGCGGTCGCATGGCTCACGCGACCGCGTGAAGGAAAGCAAATCGCAGTGACGCGGCCGCATGGCTCATGCGGCTGCGCGGATTGGAAAAGCTAAAGCGACGCGGTAGTATGGACGACGCGAACGCGTGGCAAGGAAAAGCGCGAATGACAAGTCCGCATGGGCGACGCGATCGCGTGACATGTGCGATCTACATAATCTGCAGAACTCGCTGGGGGCAATTTTGGACCTTATTTCGACCCAGTTTTCGGCCCTGAATAGCAGACTAGAGCCAGAGAACATGCAGAAACAAAGGACAACATTCATTCTACACAGTTTTCAGTTTTAGATCGAGTTTTACTCCTCCTCTAGGTTTTTTCTTTAGTTTTTAGGATTTAATTTTCAATTGGTCTTAGCATTGGAACATTGAGAAGAGTTAGTACTTCATCAAGACTTCGTCATTCTAGTTCATTCTCTTAACTTGGTTTTATTATTCCATGTTCTTTGCTTTGCTCAATTTTGTCAATTGAATACTTTTATGATTATTTAATACAAGGGTTATTTCTTTTATTTTAATTCATTTTAATTTCCAATAATCATGTCTTCTTTTAATTCCCTTTCATGTGTTACGGATTTATTATTTACAATGAGCGAGTAGTTCCCTCACTTGATGGGGAGTTGATTGAAAGGAACTCTTGAGTTGGAAGGATTGAAAGAAAATTTGTAATTGGGTTAACTGTTGGATTGCTATCTAGTCACTAACACCAATCCCTTTGAACTAAGTGGGTTGCAACTCGTGAACAGATCTAGCATTCCAACTCGTTTGACTTTCCTTTACCTAGTAAAGGATATCTAAATAGAACAACCATTAATTATCAATTAATCTTGAAATCATTCCATCAATAATAGAGATTCCAACAAATCAACTCCCACTCAAGGCTTTTACTCGTATTATTTAATTTTTTCAATTTAATTTCTCATCTACTCAACTCAATTTCTTTGGAAATATCTGATTAATAAAATAGCACACTTTTCTGTAACTCGTTGGGAGATGACCTGGGACTCAAACTCCCAGTAATTTTTACTTTAAATTCTCTGTGACATATTTCTAAATTGATAGCCTGATTTTCGGTGAGTTAAGAACTATACTTACAACGTAACTATTTTAATAATTTTTAATTCACCAACTTCTGTGCTCCGTCAATTTTTAGCGCCGTTGCCGGGGAGTTGCAATAGAGTGCTAAAGTTATTAATTAGAATTTATTTATTTGCATTTTATTTTATTGTTTTTACTATGAGCTGCATGTTTCTTTCGTCAAATGACGCGTTCACTACCTGACCCCAACTTGCCAATATTCGATCCTGAAATTGAAAGGACTATTTCACGAATAAGGCGAGCTAAGTGTCGGTTAGTCCTCTCTGAGGATGAATCTAAAACGTCAGTTGAGGAAGAAACCAGCCCCCGTTCTACTAATTCGGTTGTTTTACGTGCAGGAGACATGGCAGCTAGGAGAGTTACCATCCAGGAGGAAGGAGCTCCTAATTTTACGATGCAACCGTTTCAAGCGCATCATCCAGCGGTAGCTACAGATTTCGAAATAAAGACTGCACTGCTAAATTTGATGCCCAAGTTTCATGGCTTACCTGCTCAAGAGCCCATCAAGCACTTGAGAGATTTCCAGGCAGCCTGTTCCACTATCAGGCGTGATGGTACTGATGAAACTTCAATTTTGCTGAAAGCTTTCTCGTTTTCTCTTGCGGGATAGGCAAGAGAGTGATACCACACTCAACCTCTAGCAAATGTATCCAACTGGGATACACTCAGAAAGGAGTTTTTGGAGAAATTCTTTCCATCTGAAGTTACTGATAAACTGAGGAAGGATATTTCCATAATTGTTCAGGACGACAATAAGTCTCTCTTTGAATACTAGGAGCGCTTCAATAATCTTCTGGAAGCATGCCCCCACCACAGGATTGATAAGATGGTGTTACTTAGCTATATCACACAGGGTATGAGGCCCCAAGATAAGACCACATTGGAAAGTGCCAGCAATGGGTCTATGAAGAAGTACAAGACCACTGATGAAGCATGGCAATTGATTAGTGATTTAGCTGAATCTACTAGGAACCACAGGCAAAAGCAAGGCCGTTCAAAAGCCGTTGCAGAAGTATCCTCTAACAGAGAGACTGCGGCTCTTGCTCAGAGTATATGTGAGATGACCAACTTGCTGAAGCAGATGCAATTGAATCAACAACAAGCTCAGCAAGCTCAACCTCCTCCACCACAGCAAAACCAATAACTAGTCCCACAGAGAGTTTGTGGAATCTGTGCTGATTATAGCCATTATACTGATGAATGCCCGCAGCTCCAACAAGAAGACAACATGGTGGCATCCACTCATAACTTCTATGACCGCCCCAACCAAGGGTACAATCAAAGTGGAAACAATAACCATAGATGGCAGGACAATTCTAACCAAAATTGGAGGGAAAACAATAACAGAGGAGGCAGAGATAATTAGGAAAATCAGAGGTGGAATAATAACAACAACAGGCAGCAGAATCAACCTTACAGAGCACCTCACCTGAGGCAAAACCAAGGACCACAGCACAATCAACAGCAGACCTCTCAATTCACTCATTCTTCTTCATCTCCTAATGAAGAGTTACTACAATCTTTTGAGCGAAGACAGCAGACCATGGAAAATAACATCATGAATAGTATTAAGGCCAGTCTGAACGGTCTGACCTCTACTTTGCAAGCTCTTGTCTCACAGATTGGAGCAACGCAAAATTCCAGTAACCAACCTTCAGGCTCCACTGGAATCCCCTCTCAACCATTACCCAATCCAAAGGGAGGCATTAATGCCATCACCCTAAGGTCCGGAACCACTCTGCAGGAGAGGAACCAGGAGGAACCAAGCCTACCAGAACATGCCTCAGCTGAAGAGGTGGTAGAAATAGAAGATGTTGAGGAGGAAGAGGACATACAGGACATAGCTGAAGAAGAAATAGCTCAACCACAAAAGGAAGCACCAAAAGGCGCAGACACTACAGAAAACACTACTCCTATTCCATTTCGACAACTTGCAAGGAAGCCCAGGAAGCAGCTGGAACCCGATCCTAAAATGGTAGAAATATTCAAAAAGGTCGAGGTAACTGTTCCTCTTTTTGATGTTATTCAGCAAGTACCTAAATATGCAAAGTTTCTAAAAGATTTGTGTATTCATAAAGACAAAATTAATGAATTAGAAACTATTCCTTTAGGTAGTTCCATATCTGCTTTAATGGGAGGATTACCTGAAAAATGTAGTGATCCAGGTCCTTGTATAATTAGCTGTACTATTGGTGGTGTAGTAATTTATGATTGCATGTGTGATTTAGGAGCATGTGTTAGTGTAATGCCTTTGTCTATATATGATATTTTGAGGCTCCCTCCCTTAAAAAGGTCGGCAGCTCGTTTTGTGTTAGCAGATAAAAGCATTATTACAGTGGCTGGAGTTGCTGAAGATGTTTTGGTGAACATTGAAGGGCTTACATTTCCCACTGATTTTTATATCTTGGAGATGCCCCATAATGATTCAGATAAGCCATCATCAATCCTACTTGGAAGACCATTCCTGAAGACATCAAAATTCAAATTGGATGCTTTTTCAAGAACATACTCCTTTGAAATAGATGGCCGCATAGTAATCTTCAATCTGAATGGAGTCATTGACAACCCTCCAGAAGATCGTTCTATCTTCCAGTGTGATGTCATAGATGAAAGTGTAGCTGAAGTTCACAAGGAAGAGTTAGAAGAGAGGCACACTGGACAAGGTCCAAGTGTGAGGACCCTCTTAACTGACAATGAGGGCACTTTGTCATTTTCACAAGCTCCAGATAATCCAGAGCCTGCCCATGATCAGAAGTTAGAATTGAAACCCCTCCCTCCACATCTCAAATATGCTTATCTGGAAGATGAGCAGAAGTTTCCAGTTATCATTGCAAGGGAACTTACTTCTCAATAAGAAGAATAGTTACTTGATGTGCTGAGAAAGCATAAGAAGGCAATTGGGTGGAGTTTGGCAGACATAGTAAGAATCAACCCTCAAGTATGTGAGCACACAATATTTTTAGAAGAGGTAGCAAGACCTGTCCGTCAACCCCAAAGAAGATTGAATCCCACCATCTTGGAAGTTGTCAAAAAGAAAGTGACCAGACTATTGGAAGCAGGTATCATATATCCCATTTCAGACAGTGAATGGGTAAGCCCAGTACAAGTGGTGCCCAAGAAGTCTGGAATCACTACAGTGAAGAATGAGCATGGAGAGCTCATAACAACTAGAGTTCAGAATGCTTGGAGAGTCTGCATTGATTACAGGTGTCTCAACCAAGCTACCCGTAACGATCACTACCCACTTCCATTCATTAATCAAATGCTGGATCGCCTGTCAGGTTAATCACATTATTGCTTTTTAGATGGTTACACAGGTTATTTCCAGATTCATATAGCTCCTGAGGATCAGGAAAAGACCACTTTGACATGTCTTTTTGGGACGTATGCTTACAAGAGAATGCCCTTTGGCTTGTGCAATGCACCAGCTACTTTCCAAAGGTGCATGATGAGTCTTTTCTCTGACCTTATTGAGGATTGTATGGAAGTTTTTATGGACAATTTTAGCGTTTATGGTGATTCTTTTAGCCTTTGCTTAGATGGATTATCTAGAGTGTTAGATAGATGTGTTAATACAAACCTTGTATTAAATTTTGAAAAATGTCACTTTATGGTAAAACAAGGGATTGTATTGGGACATGTGGTATCTAATAATGGCATTTCTGTAGACCCAGCAAAGGTGAATGTTATTTTTAGTTTACCTTACCCCTCTTCTGTGAGGGAAGTTCATTCGTTCCTTGGCCATGCAGGTTTTTACAGGAGATTTATTAATGACTTTAGTAAGGTAGCACTTCCCTTATCCAAATTACTGCAGAAGGATATTGAGTTCGAGTTCAGTGAGGATTGCAAACAAGCGTTTGATAAGCTGAAGACTGCTCTGACTCAAGCTCCAATTGTGAGAGGACCAGACTAGAGCCAGCCGTTTGAAATCATGTGCGATGCTTCCAACCATGCAGTAGGAGCAGCGCTGGCTCAGCGTGAAGGTAAGGATCCTTTTGTTATTGCTTATGCGTCTAAGACTTTAGACACTGCCCAGTCCAATTATACTACTTCTAAGAAAGAGCTTCTTGCTATTATTTTTGCTCTGGATAAATTCTGAGCTTATTTACTTGGTACTAGAGTAGTAGTGTATTCGGACCATGTAGCTTTAAAGTACCTACTAGCTAAAAAGGAGTCCAAACCAAGACTTATACGTTGGATACTGCTGTTACAAGAATTTGATTTAGTAATAAAGGATAGGAGTGGTAATCAGAATTTAGTGGCAGACCACCTGAGTCGCCTTGAGCATATTAAAGATGATTCTACTCCTATAGATGATAATTTTCCTTTTGATAACCTGCAAGCAGTATCTGAGGTAGTCCCTTGGTATGCACCTGTAGTTAATTATTTAGTTAGCCGCACACTTCCTCCAAATTTTTCTAAGCATCAAAGAGACAAGCTGAAAAGCGAGTCTAAATATTATATATGGGATGACCCGTATTTATGGAGATGTGGCGCTGACCAAGTAATTAGAGGTTGTGTGCCTCAATCAGAATTCCAGTCCCTTTTAGAGGCCTGTCACTCATCTGAGAGTGGAGGACATTTTGGCCCTCAAAGAACAGCTAGAAAGATCTTAGACTGTGGATTTTGGTGGCCTACTCTTTTTAGAGATGCTACGGAGTTTTATAAATCTTGTCTCCCTTGCCAGAAATTTGGTAATATATCCAAGAGGGATGAGATGCCTCAACAAATTATGCTTTTCTGTGAAATTTTTTATGTTTGGGGCATTGACTTCATGGGTCCATTTCCAAATTCTAATGGATATTTTTATATATTGTTAGCTGTGGATTATGTTTCCAAATGGGTGGAAGCAATTTCTACCCGTACTGATGATGCTAACACTGTTGTTTCCTTTGTGAGAAACCATATTATATGTCGCTTCGGATCACCACGAGCAATCGTGAGCGATCAAGGCACCCATTTTTGTAACAATAGACTAACAGGATTAATGAAGAAACATGGGATAATTCATAAAGTTGCAACGGCTTACCATCCCCAAACTAATGGGAAAGCTAAGGTGTCAAACAGAGAAATTAAGCGTATCCTACAAAAGATAGTAAAGCCTCATAGAAAAGACTAGAGCACCAGGCTACAAGATGCACTCTGGGCATATAGAACAGCATACAAGACACCCATTGGGATGAGTCCTTTCCGCTTAGTTTATGGAAAAGCTTGTCATCTCCCAGTTGAAGTAGAGCACAGAGCCTTTTGGGCAGTTAAGGAGTGCAACATGGGAATTGAAAAAGCCGGAGCTGAAAGGAAGTTGCAACTGCAGAAACTGGAGAGCCTTCGCCTAGAAGCTTATGAGAACTCAAGAATATACAAGGAGAAGATGAAGGCTGTACATGATCAGCACATCAAGAAGAAAGAGTTCCAACCTGGGGATTTCGTCCTCCTTTACAAATCTTGACTAAGGCTCATGCCAGGTAAGTTGAGATCACGATGGGAAGGTCCATACAGAGTAGAGAAGGCCGAACCATACGGATTTTATCACCTAATCCATCCTTCAAGCTCTGAACTTATTAAAGTTAATGGACAACGCCTGAAGCTATACCATGGCGAGAAGATGCAGAGAAACAAGGAGCTTGAGATCTTCCTCTTGGAAGATCCCCACATAGCAAAAGATTGAGCTAGTGGAGCGTCCAACTTACGGACGTTAAAGCAAAGTGCCAGGTGGGAGACAACCCACCATGGTATGATCGTTCTTTTCTTTATTTTTAGTTTTTCCTATTCAATAACTCTTCTCTTTATTAGTACTTTCGTGCATCTTCATTTACATGTTTCTATTTTTCAAAAAAAAAAATTTCGCTACGCGATGCGATCGCATCAGCGACGCGTCCGCGTCGCAAGGAGAGTAAAGAAAAATAAAGAATGAACAGAGAGTCACGCTGGAGCGTGGCTGGAGGCGTGCCAACGGCACCAATCGACCCACGCGACCGCGTCACTGACGCGTCCGCGTCTCATGGGGATATGGCCTCCCACGTGACCGCGTGCCCCACGCGGCCACGTGCCCTGAGCTTTCGACGTAAAAAGGGTGCACAATGAAATATTGTGCGAGAGTGGTGCTGGATTGGTGCTGGAAGCACAATCCTTATCACGCGACCGCGTCGCCGACGCGGCCGCGTCATCCATTTTCTGAAGCACACTCACGCGATCGCGTGACCCACGCGATCGCGCCACTCCAATTTTGGCAAATAAATTAATTTGAACAGAGAGTTGTGCTGGCGCGAGGCTGCACTCGCGCCAGAAGCATAACATGGGTCACGCGACCGCGTGACCGACGCGATCGCGTCACCATACTTGAAGCGCATCCACGCGAACGCGTTCCCCACGCGGCCGCGTCGCATGCGCCGCACAGCTCAACCTAAAATTGCCACATATCTTATCTTTCTCACCTCCAGATCCTAATTTTTCTTTTCCCTCCTTATTTCTTCATTCTCCCTTCTTCCTTCTATCTCACCTATCACTCTCTCTCTCTCACCTCCATTCCCAAGGTTCTATTTTCTTCTTCCTTCTTTTCTTTTCTATCATTATTATTATTTTATATGTTCTTTTTTTCTTTTCTTCTTCTTTTCATTATTCCTATTTTCTTTCTTCTTCTTTTCCTTTTTACATGGTGTTAGAAATTTATTTGAGTCATTTTTCCTCATTATATGCTTGTGAATATTTGCAAATTGTTTGGCAATTATATATTATTTTCTTTAAAGAGTTGCTTGCATGTTAACTTTAATACTTTTTTTACCTTATTCACCATGCATGCTATGTGTTTGTGAAAAAGCCCCTATGGCATTAGGCACTTCTCTCTTATACTCTCTACTATTTAATGCTTGCTTTTTCAAAAATTTTCTTTACTATTGTATTAATTGAATTTAATTGTCAATACAAACATGGTAATTTATTACAAGTAATGCTTGGTCTATGCTACTCATGCCCTTTTCCGGCATGCCAGTAAACACCTTGCATCCACTTATCTTTCGATGCACTGGCTATTTTTCATTGCTGGTTTTTCGCTTGTACTCGAGAGCATGTGTTAATATCAATTGCATCCTAATGTGTATCCATCACCACTCTTCCGTTCTCTTCCTTGCTATATATCTATTTGAATTTAATTTACTTTCTCCTCCCTTTTTCAGGATGGCCACCAAGAAAGGAAGGGAGAAAGCAACTCCTAAACCCCCAGCAAGAAGAGGAACTAAAAGAGCATTAGTGGCAGAGCCGTCTTCAGCCGCAGTCAAGCCCTCAACAAAAAGAGTTAAGAGGATAATAAAGGTTGATGAAAAGGAGAAAGCCTTTCCAGCAAAGGACACTGCGCGATTTCCCAATCGCTACTGTGAGCAGATGTTATAGCCTTACCTTCTTATTCCCGTCCAATTTGACTGGGACTCCGTTCTCGGAGTTATAGCCTTACCTGGAAGCCGTTGGATCTACAGTTACCACCGTACCCGCCCTAAGAAAATCTTGGCTTCGGCACTTACCTTAGAGGCTCGCGTATGGGCACAGATCATGTCCCATTATGTCTTCCCGAGTACTCATGAGTCCTCTTTCACTGCGGACATGGCTGTTCTACTCTGGTGCATCCTTACAGACCAACCTCTGAATCTCTCAAGACATATCCGGAATGCTATGGGACACGTACAAATTGTGGGCGACTTACCTTTCCCCGCCTTGGTCTCAAATCTTGTCTCAGCAGCCGGAGTCTCCTACAGGGCTGGGGACACCAAAGCTGTGCTTCCACGAGATGATCAGTATGTCCCTAACGGGAAATACCTCAGACTTCCAGCAGCCACTACAAGTCTTCCTACTGCTCCAGTTGAAGATAATCCTTCTTCAATACCACAAGCACCTACAACTGATGAATTGCTCCAGCAGATAATCAAAAAATTGGATCGGCAAGAACACAAAGCTAAGTTAAGAGAGCGCCGTAACAACCGAAGATTCAAACACTTCAGGGAGCTACTTAGAAGAGATTGCAGAGACTCAGACACCCCAGAATTCACTTCTTTTACCAGCACAGGGAGCCATGACGGTCCCGATTGTGGAGATACTGCTACCAGCCCACCCCTGTTCTTGACAGATGGCACCGCGAACGGTGCAAAGACTTAAGTGTGGGGAGGTCGGTCAGTACCTGACTTCCAGAGATAATTTCTCTTCTCTAGCACCAATAATTAGGATATTCTAGTTAAATTTTCTTTCTTTTATAGAATAGAATAAATTGCATAGGTTAGGATAGTTGCATGCATGTTCTACTTGATTGAAAAGACAATAAGTTTCTTCTAAAACTCTATCTTTGGAACAAAATTTCACTAATTTTTCAAAATTTTTATGATAAATTTGCTTGAGTTGTATTTGGAACATGATGTTTGAGCTAAAGAACACACAACCTGTGAAAGATTTGAGCCTTTATGTATGGTTACATTATTTAACCATAATTATTTCATTCTTGTGTGCTTACCTTTCTATGATTGTAATCTATATTTTGTTTTATCTTATATGTCCAATAATTATTATATTTGCATGCTTGCACATGATTGAGGCCATTATTTGTTTAAACTCACTTATCCAAATTAAGCCTACCCTTTTCAATTACCGTTGTTAACCACTTTGAGCCTTTAAATCCCATTTGTTCTATATTTTACCACATTACTAACCTTAAGCTAAAAAACAATTGTATACCCCAAATTGAATCTTTGGTTTGCTTAAGATAGAATTGTGTGTGCTAGTTAAGTATGGAAAATTGTGGGAACAAAAGTCGTTGCCAAAACATGGGATTTAGTGTCCAATTTTCTATTTCCTATTTTAACCCTACTAACATAATTCAAAAATATTTTACACTTACTTATTTCTCTAAAATATTTCACTAACAATTACAAAACTCACGAATAACTTCTCTTCAATTCTTTACTCCTACAATTTATTTTTTTTATTTTTTTTTATTTTTTTCTGGCCATATATGAAATGAAAAAAAAGAATAATTAGAAGTCTATAACAATATATAATGCCAAAACATGGGATTTGGTGTCCAATTTTCTATTTCCTATTTTAACCCTACTAACATAATTCAAAAATATTTTACACTTACTTATTTCTCTAAAATATTTCATTAACAGTTACAAAACTCACGCATAACTTCTCTTCAATTCTTTACTCCTACAATTTCTTTTTTTATTTTTTTTATTTTTTTCTGGCCATATATGAAATGAAAAAAAGAATAATTAGAAGTCAATCTTTCTGACAAATAGAAATGGAAACTTCACAAAATCAACAATCACATTAACGTCCAATTTTGGTCTCGCAAACATTTTTCTTCTCTGCATCTTGCTATCTTTCTGACAAATAGAAATGGAAACTTCACAAAATCAACAATCACATTAACGTCCAATTTTGGTCTCGCAAACATTTTTCTTCTCTGCATCTTGCTATCTTTTTGACAAATAGAAATGAAAACTTCACAAAATCAACAATCATGTCAATGTCGATCCACTTGAACAAAATATGTTAGGTGGAAACTTCACAAAATCAACAATCACATCATCGTCGACCTACTTGAACAGAATATACTAGGCGAAGAAGACAACATGATCGAAGAACAAAGACAACAACTTATCGGGACATGATTCGACAAGAAAAATAAGTTGCCATATCAACTGACTCCAATTCCAACTCCAATGCCAAACGCAGGTAGAGGTACTCGATTAACTATAAACATAGGAGTAGCCCGATTGACTACAATTAGACAAATGAACAGAGTTACCACCCATCATCAATTTTATACCGATAATACGATAACTAATTTTCTTTGTTATGAATTCAATTAGTTTTTAATAATTATATTTTACTTTTGAAACATACAGGAATGGAAGCGTATGACAATGGAACAGGCACAAGTAACAAAATCTATAACAATATATAATGTAGATACGGAGTTTTCGTATCCAAATTTACTTTCTAATGTTGCCCTTAATGATAGAGATTCTCCCGTGCATGCGCCAGTTACTCTAGATAAAAGAACTTTCACCGTTAACAGCAACACGTGTTCTTCTATCTTATTTTCATTCTATATTTCACTAATAGTTGTAGAAATCGTAACATCTTCTTCAATTTTTTTATTCCCATAATTTATCCATTTAATTAATTTTATCCATTTTCAATTTTTCTTACTTCTCTTTCCAAGTCTGAATGTGCTTCTCTCTATGTAACAATTATTTGGATGAATTTTTTAATTTTCTGAACTATATAATGATTATGCCAAATATTGATTTTCGACGCCATGTATGAAAGGAGGAAAAAAATAATTAGGGGTGATAAATAATTTTTTATGGATCTTATCGTTTTATTTTGGATATATTCTTTATGTGTGTACTTTATACCAAGTTTGATCTCATTATTCAATTTTTAGTGCTTTTTCTTTCACCATTAGGTGCACTCTTCTATATTATTACTGTTGTCATCATTATCCTTCCTTGAATATCGTAATTGTATCGTCTTCATATTTTTCTCACTTTCATTTACTACAATTGCAAATCTTATACCATTTTACTGCATATATTAATTTCACGCATAACTTTCATCTTCATTTTCCTTTCTCTTCAGTTTACTTACCAAACTGTATTCATTCTTATATATTTTTAATCTGTCTTTCACATACAAAGTTTTCTCTCATCAATTTAATTTAAAAAAATGTTTATTTTTTTATCTGAAATTTATTTTTTAATTTGTTTTGACATGTATATACCTATCAATAATGAACTGAAGAACTCTCATAAATTATTTTGTTAACTCATTCTTATATATTTTTAAGAGTAATGCTAGGGGGCCAGCAACTTTTGTGATTTGTAACCATCAAATAGCCATCAATGATGGTTTTAATGGTGTGAGATTGGTTTGAAATTTCATCCAATGGCTCATTTTTCTTTGATGGTTACATGCTGGCCAGAATTTAACAAAGTTGCTGGCCTCCTAGACTTTTTCTATTTTTAATTTGTCTTTTACATACAAAGTGATGAACAAAAATGAGAGCTGCCATAATGATATTATGGTAATTGATTAAAGTTGTGGTTAATAGAAGAAGAAAACAAGAAAAAAATAAAACAAGACAACATAATAATGACGGTGAGACGATAATACTAATAGTTATCCATGTAAAAAGAATGATAAGAAAAAATGATAGTGTATAATATGATGAGATGATATAATCAAAATAAAAATTAATAATTTAAAATAATAATAAAATTAAAAATAATTAAAGATGTTTAATATAAGATTAAAAAAATATTTTTTTATCTATTCGAATTATACATAAAAATAAAGAGTATTTTGAATATAAATTTTTAAATTTGCTTCAAATTAAATAAGATTGAGAAAATAAATAAATTTAATATATAAATAACTAATTTGTAAACCATGTTAGTAAATCTTTATCTTAATTTTAGTATACATAATAATAATATAACTTTTTACCTTTTTTAATTTAAATTTAATTATTTTATATTTTTTACATATCTT
>NC_029789.2:78330269-78333067 GCF_000816755.2 Arachis ipaensis | reverse complement strand
CAATAAATAAATAAGGGGACAAAATTACCCCAATGCTGAGTCAAGCATTCAAAGATCAATGCATGTATGATAAAATCAAAATAAAAAGTTGATACATGAGTATGGATTGAAAAAGGGAATTCTGGGTAGCTAGGTATGAATTCTGAGATTACATAAAAAATATACAAGTTGGGTTGGAGTTTGGGTTAATTGAATATTCAATTTATCAGCTCACTTAACCAAATGTATATCCATATCCTCACCTTGGCCCCATTACAATCCCACTTATTCATTAAATTAGCATGCAATTATAATTCCTTCCTGAATTTATTACATGTTTGAAAACTGCTTCCTAGAGACTTTAATTATGTATTTTTAATTCTCCTTTATTCCATTCAATGCCGTGATCTATGTGTTGAGTGTTTCAGACTTTACAGGGCATAAATGAGTTGGAGACTGGAAAGGAAGCTGGCAGAAATAGAAGGAACACAAGAATTTGAGGAGATAACAAGCGAGAAGTGACGCGGTCGCATGGCTCACGCGACCGCGCAAAGGAGAGCAAATCGTAGTGACGCGGCCGCATGGCTCACGCGGCCGCGCGAATTGCAAAAGCTAAAGCGACGCGGTAGCATGGACGACGCGAACGCGTGGCAAGGAAAAGCGCGAATGACGCGTCCGCATCGGTGATGCAATCGCGTGACATGTGCGATCTGCATAATCTGCAGAACTCGCTGGGGGCGATTTTGGACCTTATTTCGACCCAATTTTGGCCCGGAACAGTAGACTAGAGCCAGAGAACATGCAGAAACAAAGGACAACATTCATTCTACACAGTTTTCAGTTTTAGATCGAGTTTTACTCTTCCTCTAGGTTTTTTCTTTATTTTTTAGGATTTAATTTTCAATTGGTCTTAGCATTGGAACATTGAGAAGAGTTAGTACTTCATCAAGACTTCGTCATTCTAGTTCGTTCTCTTAACTTGGTTTTATTATTCCATGTTCTTTGCTTTGCTCAATTTTGTCAATTGAATACTTTTATGATTATTTAATACAAGGGTTATTTCTTTTATTTTAATTCATTTTAATTTCCAATAATCATGTCTTCTTTTAATTCCCTTTCATGTGTTATGGATTTATTATTTACAATGAGCGAGTAGTTCCCTCACTTGATGGGGAGTTGATTGAAAGGAACTCTTGAGTTGGAAGAATTGAAAGAAAATTTGTAATTGGGTTAACTGTTGGATTGCTATCTAGTCACTAACACCAATCCCTTTGAACTAAGTGGGTTGCAACTCCTGAACAGATCTAGCATTCCAACTCGTTTGACTTTCCTTCACCTAGTAAAGGATAACTAAACAGAACAACCATTAATTAACAATTAATCTTGAAATCATTCCATCAATAATAGAGATTCCAACTAATTAACTCCCACTCAAGGCTTTTACTCATATTATTGAATTTTCTCAATTTAATTTCCCATCTACTCAACTCAATTTCTTTGGAAACATCTGATTAATAAAATAGCACACTTTTCTGCAACTCGTTGGGAGACGACCTGGGACTCAAACTTCCAGTAATTTTTACTTTAAATTCTCTGTGACATATTTCTAAATTGATAGGCAGATTTTTGGTGAGTTAAGAACTATACTTATAACGTAACTATTTTAATAATTTTTAATTCACCAACTTCTGTGCTCCGTCAATGGGCTTGTCCTCTTCAATGAGGATATCTCCCTCTATGTCAATCCTAGCCGAATTGCATAGGTGGCAAATGAGGTGAGGAAAGGCTAACCTTGCCATAGTGGAGGACTTGTTAGCCACCTTGTAGAGTTCTTGAGGTATAATCTCATGAACCTCCACTTCCTCCCCAATCATGATGCTATGGATCATGATGGCCCGGTCTATTGTAACTTCAGACCGGTTGCTTGTGGGAATGATTGAGCGTTGAATGAACTCCAACCATCCTCTAGCTACAAGCTTAAGGTCCAGTCTTCTCAGTTGAACCGGTTTGCCTTTTGAGTCAATCTTCCATTGAGCTCCTTCCACACATATGTCCATGAGGACTTGGTCCAACCTTTGATCAAAGTTGACTCTCCTTGTGTAGGGGCGTGCGTTCTCTTCCATCATTGGCAAGTTGAACGCCAACCTCACATTTTCCGGACTAAAATCTAAGTATTTCCCCCGATCCATGGTGAGATAATTCTTTGGGTTCGGGTTCTTACTTTGATCATGGTTCCTAGTGATCCATGCATTAGCATAGAACTCTTGAACCATTAGAATTCCGACTTGTTGGATGGGGTTTGTTAGAACTTCCCAACCTCTTCTTTGGATCTCATGTCGGATTTCCGGATACTCATTTTTCTTGAGTTTTAAAGGGACCTCGAGGATCACCTTCTTCTTGGCCACATCATCATAGTAGTGGTCTTGATGGGCTTTAGAGATGAATCTTTCCATCTCCCATGACTCGGAGGTGGAAGCTTTTGTCTTCCCTTTCCCTTTTCTAGAGGATTCTCCGGTCTTAGGTGCCATCAATGGTAATGGAAAAATAAAACGCTTATGCTTTTACCACACTAAACTTAGAATATTGCTCGCCTTCGAGCAAGAGAAGAAAGAAAAGAAGAAGAAATAGAAGAGAGGGAGAGAGGGTTGTTTTTCGGCCAAGAAGGGGATGAGAGGGTTGTGTTGTGTGAGAATGAAGAAGAATGGAGAGGTTTATATAGTGGAGGGAGAGGGGTTAAGGTTCGGCCATATGGGGTGGGTTTGGGTGGGAAAGTGATTTTGAATTTTGAAGGTAGGTGGGGTTTATGAGGTAGGTTTATG
>NC_029789.2:78324787-78327385 GCF_000816755.2 Arachis ipaensis | reverse complement strand
GATACTCATTTTTCTTGAGTTTGAAAGGGACCTCGGGGATCACCTTCTTCTTGGCCACAACATCATAGAAGTGGTCTTGATGGGCTTTGGAGATGAATCTTTCCATGACTCATGACTCGGAGGTGGAAGCTTTTGTCTTCCCTTTCCCTTTTCTAGAGGATTCTCCGGTCTTAGGTGCCATCAATGGTAAATAAAACGCTAAAAGCTTATGCTTTTACCACACCAAACTTAGAATTTTGCTCGCCCTCGAGCAAGAGAAGAAAGAAAAGATGAAGAAGAANNATGGAAGAGAGGGAGAGAGGGTTGTGTTTCGGCCAAGAAGGGGATGAGAGGGTTGTGTTGTGTGAGAATGAAGAAGAATGGAGAGGTTTATATAGTGGAGGGAGAGGGGTTAAGGTTCGGCCATATGGGGTGGGTTTGGGTGGGAAAGTGATTTTGAATTTTGAAGGTAGGTGGGGTTTATGAGGTAGGTTTATGGGGAAGAGTGGATGGATGTGAGTGGTGAATGGGTTTTGGGGAAAGGTGTTTATTGGGAAGAGAGGATGAATGAGAAGAGGGAAGAGTATGAGTGGAGGTAGGTGGGGATCCTGTGGGGTCCACAGATGCTGAGATGATCCTGTGGGATCCACAGATCCTGAGGTGTCAAGGATTTACATCCCTGCACCATTGAGGCATGTAAAATACCTTTGCATGCAATTATGGCGTTTAAACGCCGAATTGATGCTTGTTCTGGGCGTTCAATGCCCAGATGCAGCATGTTTCTAGCGTTGAACGCCAGTTCTATGCTTGTTTCTAGCGTTCAATGCCAGCTCTTCTCAGGGTGCATTCCTGGCATTTGAACGCCAGACTGCTGCTTGTTTCTGGCGTTTAACGCCAGTTTCATGCTCTGTTCTGACGTTAAACGCCAGCCAGATGCTCCTTACTGGCGTTTAAACGCCAGTAGGCCCTTCCTCCAGGGTGTTCTATTTTCAATGCTGTTTTTCATTCTGTTTTTGATTTTTCAGTAGTTTTTGTGACTCCACATGATCATCAACCTAATAAAACATGAAATAACAAAGATAAAATAAAATAAAAATGATTAAATAACATTGGGTTGTCTCCCAACAAGCGCTTCTTTAATGTCAATAGCTTGACATTGGGCTCTCATGGAGCCACATAGGTGATCAGGTCAATTTTATAGACTCCCAACACCAAACTTAGAGTTTGGATATGGGAGTTCAACACCAAACTTAGAGTTTGGTTGAGGCCTCCGAACACCAAACTTAGAGTTTGACTGTGGGGGCTTTGGTTGACTCTGCAGTGAGAGAAGCTTTTCATGCTTCCTCTCCATGGTTGCAGAAGGAGATCCTTGAGTTTTAAACACAAGAGAGTCCTCATTCAGTTAAAGGATTAATTCTCCTTTGTCCACATCAATCATAGCTCTTGCTGTGGGTAGGAAGGGTCTTCTAAGAATGATGGATTCATCCTCATCCTTCCCAATATCCAAGATTATGAAATCAGCAGGGATGTAAAGGCCTTCAACCTTTACTAACACGTCCTCTACCTGACCATAAGCCTGTTTTCTTGAGTTGTCTGCCATCTCTAATGAGATTCTGGCAGCTTGCACCTCAAAGATTCCCAGTTTCTCCATTACAGAGAGGGGCATGAGGTTTATCCTGACCCAAGGTCACACAGAGCCTTCTCAAAGGTCATGGTGCCTATGGTGCAAGGTATTAAGAACTTTCCAGGATCCTGTTTCTTCTGAGGCAATTTCAGTTGATTCAGATCACTCAGTTCATTGGTGAACAAGGGAGGTTCATCTTCCCAAGTCTCATTACCAAATAGTTTGGCATTCAGCTTCATGATTGCACCAAGGTACTTGGCAACTTGCTCTTCAGTAACATCCTCATTCTCTTCAGAAGAAGAATACTCATCAGAGCTCATGAAGGGCATAAGGAGGTTTAATGAAATCTCTATGGTCTCTAGATGAGCCTCAGATTCTTTTAATTCCTCAAAGGGAAACTCCTTGTTGATCACTGGACGTCCCAGGAGGTCTTCCTCCTTGGGATTCACGTCCTCCCCTTCCTCCTTGGATTCGGCCATGATGGTTATATCAATGGCCTTACAATCTCTCTTTGAATTCTCTTCTGTATTGCTTGGGAGAGTACTAGGAAGGGTTTCAGTGATCTTCTTACTCAGCTGGCCCACTTGTGCCTCCAAATTTCTAATGGAGGACCTTGTTTCATTCATGAAACTCAGAGTGGCCTTAGATAGATCAGAAACTAAATTTGCTAAGCTAGATGGATTCTGCTCAGAATTCTCTATCTGCTGCTGAGTGGATGATGGAAAAGGTTTACTATTGTTAAACCTATTTCTTCCACCATTATTAAAGCCTTGTTGAGGCTTTTGTTGATCCTTCCATGAGAAATTTGGGTGATTTCTCCATGAGGGGTTATAGGTGTTCCCATTGGGTTCACCCATGTAATTTACCTCTTCTATTGCAGGATTCTCAATATCATAAGCTTCTTCCTCAGAAGATGCCTCTTGAGTACTGTTGGATGCAGCTTACATTCCATTCAGACTCTGAGAAATCATATTGACTTGCTGAGTCAATATTTT
>NC_029789.2:78307998-78323302 GCF_000816755.2 Arachis ipaensis | reverse complement strand
AATTCAGTTAAGAACTGAAAAGGATCTTCAGGAAGTCCATGAAACTTGCAGTTTTGTTGTATCAGAGAAACTAATTGAGGTTTCAGCTCAAAATTGTTTGCTCCAATGGTAGGGATGGAGATGCTTCTTCCATGTAAATTGGAATTAGGTGCAGTAAAGTCACCAAGCATCCTCCTTGCATTATTATTATTTTCGGCTGCCATCTCCTCTTCTTGTTCGAAAATTCCTGTAAGGTTGTCTTTGGATTGTTGTATTTTAACTTCTCTTAGTTTCCTTTTCAAAGTCCTTTCAGGTTCAGGATCTGCTTCAACAAGAATGTTCTTGTCCTTACTCCTGCTCATATGAAAAAGAAGGGAACAGAAAATAATAATAGGGATCCTTTTTACCACAGTATAGAGGATCCCTTCTGTGAGTAGAAGAAAAGAAGAAAGAGAATGAAGAAGAGAAGAACTCGAACTCAGAAGAGAATAAGGGGTTCGAATTTTTGGGTGAGGAGAAATGTTAGTAGATGAATAAATAAATAGAAGGAGATGAGGGAGATGAAATTTCGAAAATTAATTTTTTTGAAAAGAAGTTGATGATTTTCGAAAATTAAAGGAGAATTAAAATTAAAATTAAAATTTAAACAATTAATTAACTAAAAAGAATTTTTGAAAAAGAGGGAGGTATTTTCGAAAATTAGAGAGGGATAGTTAGTTAGGTAGTTTTGAAAGAGATAAGAAACAAACAAAAAGTTAATTAGTTAGTTGAAACAAATTTTGAAAATCAATTTTTAAAATATAAGAAGATAAGAAGTTAGAAAAGATATTTGAAAAAGATATGATATGAAAAGGTATGATTAAAAAGATATCATTTTGAAAAAGATAAGATAAAAAGATATTTTTGAAAAGATATGATTGAAATTAGTTTTGAAAAAGATTTGATTTTTTTTAAAATCACAATTAATGACTTGATTCACAAGTAATCACAAGATACGATTCTAGAACTCAAAGTTTGAATCTTTCTTAACAAGCAAGTAACAAACTTGAAATTTTTGAATAAAAACATTAATTGTTGATAATATTTTCGAAAATTATGAGATAAAATTAAGAAAAAGATTTTTGAAAAATATTTTTAAAATTTTTGAAAATAAATAAGAAAAATGAAAAAGATTTGATTTTTGAAAAAGATTTTGAAAAAGATAGGATTTTCAAATTGAATTTGACTCATAAGAAACAACTAAATTTTAAAAAGTTTTGAAAAAGTCAACTTAAATTTTTGAAAATTTATGAGTGAAAAAGGAAAAGATATTTTTTTTATTTTTGAATTTTTAATGATGAGAGAGAAAGACACAAAATTGACTCAATGCATGAAAATTTTGGATCAAAACATGTGATGCATGCAAGAACACTATGAATGTCAAGATGAACACCAAGAACACTTTGAATGTCATGATGAACATCAAAAACTTATTTTAGACACTAAGAATTCAAGAATGCATATGAAAAACAACAAAAGACACAAAATAAGAAAACATCATGATCAAATAAGAAGACTTACCAAGAACAACTTGAAGATCGTGAAGAACACTATGAATGCATGAATTTTCGAAAAATGCATAAATTTTTAGAACAAATGCAATTGACACCAAACTTGAAATTGACTCAAGACTCAAACAAGAAACACAAAATATTTTTGATTTTATGATTTTATTAACTTTTTTGGAGTTTTGTATATTTTTATTTTTTATTTTTGAAAACATATAGGGAAAAGGAAGCAATGAATTCATAGTCCTCAATCAAGATTCCAGGAATCATACCAGGTTAGTCTATAGCTTGATGGCCAGCCAAACTTCAGCATACCATTTTGAAACTTTAGAATTCATTCTTAAAATTTTTAAAATAATTTTCGAAAACAAAGGGAAAAAATTTTTTTTGAAAGATTTTTGAAGAATTTTTTTTTTTGAAAATAAAACAAAAAGAAAATTACCTAATCTGAGCAACAAAATGAACCGTCAGTTGTCCAAACTCGAACAATCCCCGGCAACGGCGCCAAAAACTTGGTGCACAAAATTGTTATCCCTGGTAATGGCTCCAAAAAACTTGGTGCTCTAATCTTAATTCATAATTTGTCACAACTTCGATACAACTAACCAGCAAGTGCACTGGGTCGTCCATGTAATAAAACCTTACGTGAGTAAAGGTCGATCCCACGGAGATTGTTGGTATGAAACAAGCTATGGTCATCTTGTAAATCTCAGTCAGGCGGATATCAAATGGTTATGGAGTTTTCGAATAATAATAATAAATAAACAGAAAATAAAGATAGAAATACTTATGTAAATCATTGGTGAGAATTTCAGATAAGCGTATAGAGATGCTTTCGTTCCTCTGAACCTCTGCTTTCCTGCTGTCTTCATCCAATCATTCCTACTCCTTTCCAAATGCTCTATCACGGCACGGCTAATCATCTGGAGGTTCTCGATCATACTGGAATAGGATTCACCCTCCTTTTGCGTCTGTCACTACGCCCAGCTCTCGCAAGTTTGAAGTTCGTCACAGCCATCCCTTCCCAGATCCTACTCGGAATACCACAGACAAGGTTTAGACATTCCGGATCTCAGGAATGGCCATCCATGGGTTCTAACTTATACCACAAAGATTCTAATATCTCGGACTCGGTCCTCTGTATTAGATATCTAAGAGATACTCATTCTAGCTTGTTTGCATGTAGAACGGAAGTGTTTGTCAGGCACGCGTTTATAAGTGAGAATGATGATGAGCGTCACATAATCATCACATTCATCATGTTCTTGGGTGCGAATGGATATCTTATAAGCGGAATAAGTTGAATTGAATATAAAACAGTAGTACTTTGCATTAAATCTATAGAGTGCAGAAACTCTACCGTTGAAAATACATAAGTGATGAAGGTCCAGGCATGGCCGAATGGCCAGCCCCCATGATCTAAGAACTAAACGTCCTAAGATGATCTAATACAATAGTAAAAAGTCCTATTTATACTAAACTAGTTACTAGGGTTTACATAATTGACTAAATAATGTAGAAATCCACTTCTGGGGCCCACTTGGTGTGTGCTTGGGCTGAGCTTGAAGTTTACACGTGGAGAGGTCGTTCTTGGAGTTGAACGCCAAGTTGTAACGTGTTTTTGGCGTTCAACTCTGGTTCGTGACGTGTTTCTGGCGTTTAACTCCAGACTGCAGCGTAGAACTGACGTTCAACGCCCTTTTGCGTCGACTAAACTCGGGCAAAGTATAGACTATTATATATTGCTGGAAAGCCCAGGATGTCTACTTTCCAACTCCGTTGAGAGCGTGCCATTTGGAGTTCGGTAGCTCCAAAAAATCCACTTTGAGTGCAGGGAGGTCAGAATCCAACAGCATCAGCAGTCCTTCTTCAATCTCTGAATCTGATTTTTGCTCAAGTCCCTCAATTTCAGCCAGAAAATACCTGAAATCACAGAAAAACACACAAACTCATAGTAAAGTCCAGAAATGTGAATTTAACATAAAAACTAATAAAACATCCCTAAAAGTAACTAGATCCTACTAAAAACATACTAAAAACAATGCCAAAAAACGTATAAATTATCCGCTCATCAGCATAAAACGAAGTAATTCCTTTCTTTAGGAAGAAAATCTAGACCGACAACAATTTTCATTATCACCTCTAAGGTTCATACTTTTGTTGTAGCAGCGTCGCGCAATTTTCTGCTCTCCTTTTATCGTGGCGATCCCTTCTGGAGTTGGGAACTTCATGCATAGATGTGGAGTTGAAACTACTGTGGCAAGCTGATTTAGTGTTGTCCGACCTATCAGGGCGTTGTAGGCTGAGCTCACTTTGACTACGATGTAGTCCATGTAGAGTGTCCTTGATCGGGTTCCCTTTCCAAAGGTTATGTGTAGTGAGAGATATCCAAGTGGTTGGGTTGGAGTGTCTCCTAGTCCGAACAAGCTGTTCGGATATGCTCTGAGTTCTTTCTCTTGTAGATCGAGTTTGTCGAAGGCGGATTTAAACAAGATATCCGCCAAGCTTCCTTGGTCCACCAATGTACGGTGGAGATTAGCATCGGTCAATATGATAGTAATGACCATGGGATCATCATGTCCCGGGATGATGCCGGCCGCGTCTTCTTGGGTAAAAGTAATAGTAGGGAGGTCGGGTGATCCTTCTCCTCCCCCAACATGATATACCTCCTTAAGGTGCATTTTGCAAGATGATTTGGAGATTCCTCCTCCTACGAATCCTCCATTTATCTTGTGAACGTGCCTCTCTGGGGTGTGAGGTGGTCGGTCAGCTCGTCTGATCTCTTCGTCCCTTCTTCTTTTTCTGGGTTCATCCGCCTTGTTGGCTAAGTACCGATCTAGTCTCCTTTCTCTTACCAATTTTCTTGTGACATTCTTTAAGTCGAAGCATTCGTTGGTAGGGTTTCCATAGATTCGGTGGTATTCACAATATTCTGTCCGATTTCCCCTCCTTTTTTGATTTTGATTGGGCGAGGTGGTAGAATCTTCTCGGTGTGGCATACTTCTCGGTAGACATCTACAAGAGACACCCGTAGAGGGGTGTAATTGTGGTGTTTCTTAGGCTTCTCTCCGTGTTGATTTTCATTTTTCTTGGACTCTTTATCCTTATCCCGTGAGGGATAAGAGAATCCAGGTTTTGAGGTCTCTCCTAGTCGAGAATTTTCTTCCATGTTGATATACTTCTCCACCCGTTCTTGTACTGCATTTAAAGATGTTGGGTGTTTTTTTGATATGGAGGGACTGAAGGGTCCTTCTCGCAAGCCATTGATGAGACCCATGATGGCTGCTTCTGTTGGTAGGCTTTGTATGTCCAGACATGCTTTGTTGAATCTTTCCATATAGTTACGAAGACTCTCCCGATCTTCTTGCTTGATCCCTAATAGGCTCGGGGCGTGCTTGGCTTTGTCCCTTTGGATAGAAAATTTGGCGAGAAATTTCTTGGCTAAGTCGTTGAAGCTTGTGAGGATCTAGGAGGCAAACTGTCAAACCACTTAATTGCCGTCTTTGTTAGAGTAGTGGGAAAGGCTTTGCATCGAATAGCGTTTGAGGCGTCGGTGAGATACATTCTGCTTCTGAAGTTGCAAAGATGATGGCTTGGATCAGAGGTACCGTCGTATGGGGTCATGTCGAGAGCTTTAAAATCCTTTGGGACCTTAGCTTTCATTATTTCTTTGGTGAAGGGATCTTGCTCCTTATGGGGGTTGTTGCCGTGACTGGACTGGCCTATTTTAACTTTGAGATCAGCCTCGAGCTATAGGAGCTTATCTTCTAGCTCTCGACGTCGTCTAGTTTCTCTCTGGAGGTCCCTCTCGGCTTCGCGTTGGTGTTCAGCTTCCTGTTCAAGCTGTTTGAGATGATCCTGCTGTTCTTGGAGAGCTTCTAGAATTTATGTGTTTGGAGCGTGCTTGTCTCCGTTTGGTTGAGGAATGTCTTTTGGTGGTGTGTCTGCATTCTTGTGCGGCGTCCTGTTTTCAAAATTAGAGTTGTGATCGTTGTCCATGCTGTCTGCCATGGTGATGGGATGACTTCCAGGTCCCCAGCAACGGTGCTAATGTTCCGTGGGTTACCTAAAACTGGAGGTCGATCACGGATGAGATCTGCTATGGTGGCTGGAGCTGTCACGTCCGACTTGTTGGATCTGGTGGAGCTGGAGATGCTACTGATCCTTCGACACTGGAGGGTGGTGGTACCTGCAAGAGACTCCGATGCTTAAGTTAGCATGGACTTTAAGCAGGTTTTTTGTAGAATTAGAGTATGAGTTATACCTAGGTGTTCCAGTGTATTTATAATAGTGGGGAGTGACCTCTCTGGAGATAAGATAGTTATCTTATCTTATCTTTGAGTGAAGTCATCTTATCTTTAAAGGGAACCGCCTTTATCTTTCTAGGCTTTAGCTGCCTTTAGATTTGGGCTGTGTTCCTTCGTTTGGGCCTTCTTTTGGACTTCTCTAGCGATTTGGCCGAACTCTTTGAGAAGAGGTCGGGAATTCCAGACCTGAAGAGGTCGGTCGACTTGTTTTTAATCATTCCGAGTCGTACAGCTCGACCCAGGACATGAACAGAAACATAGTCAATAGCTAGAAGAATATACATTAAACAATTAGAATTTGGAAAAGGCCCCATAAAGTCAATACCCCAAACATCAAAAATTTCACAAAACAACATTGTTTGTTGGGGCATTTCATTCTTCTTAGAGAAATTTCCAAACCTAAGGTATTGTGAACAAGAGATACAAAAGAGAGATGCATCCTTGAAAAGTGTAGGCTACCAAAAGCCACAATCCAAGACCTTTCGAGCCGTCCTTTGAGGACCAAAATGGCCACCACCCTCAGAAGAGTGGCAAGCCTCCAAGATAGCTTAATGCTCGGATTGTGGTATGCACCTTTGAATTACTTGATCGGCACTACGTCTCCACAAGTACGGGTCATCCCATACATAATATTTGGATTCGTTTTTAAGCTTATCCTTTTGATGTTGAGAGAAATCAGGAGGAAAGGTGCGAGCAACAAAGTAATTGGCAATAGGTGCATACCAAGGGATAACTTCGGAGATTGCTAGCAAGCCCTCTATAGGGAAGGTATCATTAATAGGAGTAGAATCGCCCTTTGTGTGCTCAAGGCAACTGATGAGGGAAAAACAATTCCACACAAACTCCCCAGCAAATGTACCAAATCGCATCAAGTAGTAATAACTCACAAGAGTGAGGTCGATCCCATAGGATTGATGGATTGAGCAACTTTAGTATGGTGATGAATTTAGTTAAGCGAATATTTGGTAAATTTGGTGAAATTTTGATTAACAGAAAGTAAATTGCAGAAAGCTAAAGTGCAGAAAGTAAATTAGCATAAAAATAGAGTGCTGAAGGAGTAAATTGCAGAAACTTAAAGTACAAGAAATTTAAAAGAGCTGAAACTTAAATTGCAAGAAAAGTAAATAACTGAAACTTAAAGTGCAAGAAATTTAAATTAATGAATCTAAATTCCAGGAAAACTTAAATTGCATGAAGAATAAAGGGAATTGGGTACTGGGGTTCAGAATAGAACTGGAAAACATAAATTGCAGTAAACTAAAGAACTCTCAGATGAAGAAACTTAGAAAATAGATCAATTCAGTGCTAAAACAGAAACGGAAAAGTGCAGAAGAATCAAAACAGAATGAAAACTTAGATCCACTTTTAAATTCCTAAAAGAGAAATTGACAATTGCAGTAGACTACCAAAACAGAAAGGAAACTCAAATCTCAATTGCTCTCTTGACTAAAATGGAAAATAAGAAATTGCAGAAGAAAAGTAAAACAAAAAGAAAACTATGATCAGATCTCCAATTTATAAAGCTATCAGCGAAACAATGAAAGAGAACACCAAAATGAAGAAATTCAGAAGAATTCTTCAATCTGAAGTCCAAAGACCCAAAACAGAAGATAACAATTGCAGAAAGAAGAAAGCAAAACAGAAAGAAAAATTCATATCTGATCTCAATTCTAAAACTCTAAAAATGAAAACTAAAAGATAGCTACCTAATAAATTCAAATTCCTATCTATTTATACACTTTCCAATTGTGGCATCCAGTACTTGAAGTGGGCTTTTTGGCCTTAACTGAAGTGGATCAAAATGGCTCCTTATTGCTGCTCCCAGGGGAACGTTGCATTCTCAAAGTGAGCGCAGCGTTCGTTTATCCACGCGTGCGCATTCTTGACGTGTGCGAGTCCTTTTTCGCTTTTGTCCATCGACGCGTACGTTTCATGTACGCGTACACGTCACCATCAGTCTTCAGCTCCACTCATGCTTGCGCTCCATGATTATGCGTACGCGACCTTAGTAGCCTTAACTTAGTGAGCGCTATGTTGGCTTAGTGACCGCTGCCCACGCGTGCGCGTGGTTAGCAAATACCAATTCCTTGCTTCAGCATCACTCACGTTTGCATGATTCCTTCCAAATCCAGCATCGACGCCTGCGCGTCAAGCACGCGTGCGCGTTGTTTCTAGAATTTTGCCTCCAATTTCAAATCTTGCCCGAAAACGCTTAGTAATCAAACGTAGCGCTTTCTTTTGAAATGAGCGCCAACCACTTCCACGCGTACGCGTCATTATTTTAACGTAACACTATACTGCATGGCTTCTTCTTTTCTTCATTTTCTCAACTAAAATCAACCAAATAAGCAATCAAAGTCTCACCAAAATCACAAGAATTTGCATCAATCATAAAAATCACTTAATTATTGCATAAATCTCATGATTTTATATAAAATAAATGATGTTTGATTGAATCAAAATAACCATGAAATTCCACTCCAATCACTTACTTATTGTGCAAGAAAGTGCATAAAATCTAATGAAACAAATGAAAAATGCTTGTGAAACTAGCATAAGATGACTTGTCATCACAACACCAAACTTAAATCTTGCTTGTCCCCAAGCAAGCACTAAAACATGAGAAGAAATGAAAGAAAATAGAAAAGCATATATGTCCTTATTTAGCAGGTAATTGAATTTGGTTCACGGGGTTTTATGCCGATAGAGTGCAGCTCGATTATTATCAGTTTCCAATCAAGAAATGTCTCTTTGAGTGTTAACTAGAATTGCTGCTATAATGCCTTATTCTTTATTGATCCTTGTTAACTTTTTCTTTCTTTCTTTTGCTTCAGAAAAGCTTTTTTTTAATTGTAGCTAAGTGTTGCAGAAGCTTGTTGGTTCCATTCAACACTTATTTACTACAGACACTTGGCTCACAATTCATCCTAAGACATTGATTCCCAGCACCTCTTTGGGTCACTAAATGCTTTGTAATTAGGTTGCTCTTGATGGTGGATTTTCAGTTGGTAATCACGGATTAGTTAATCCAAGTTATCAAGTTTTAAAATACTCCTCAGAACCTAATAATCCAAGCAGATCCTAATACAATAGCATCACAAGCATGTGTCCTAAGGTCCAAACTATTGGTGTCTAGCCTTATCATCTGTTTCTTTCATTTTTTTTGGTTGTCAATTCTTGGCTTTTCTTCCTTTCTTTTCTTGCTTTTTTTTTCTTTTTCCAATGATGATTATTAATTGAAGGCTTTACAACAGCAGCTAAGTTCACACTACAAGGAGACATCCTATCCTACAGCTTTTATTGTTGAGCCTATCATCTAACAAGCAATTACCACCACTAAACTTTATTATCATTTCTACCACATTGGATATTCACTTTCTTTTTCAACATTTTCTCTTATTCATGCAAGAGGAAACAAGACATATATTCAAGTAGGATGAGTGATGCACCCATTTATACTAGAACACTTAATTGAATAATAACAGAACAGTAAACTAGCAGAGTGCAGATAAGGGTAAACTTATCAGAAAGGAGAGCAATTAAACTTTCAACTAAAGCACCGCAGATATAGACAGTTGAGTAACAATACAACCTTTTGGTATCCTCTTGCTTAATCTTTCATCCTCCTTCTTAGCTTTTATGCTTTTCTTGCTGATGATGTATAATTCTTCCACAAAAAGTTGAATAGTTTTCTGCACTGGTAGTGAAAGTTGCTTGTGTCCCAAGCACATGGAAAAATGGTTAATATATGAATGTTGGTAGGCTTTTGAACTTAATTTATTGTGTGAACACTAAACTTAGTCCCTTGCCATTACCTCTTATGCAACAAATAAACCATATATATGAAACATTGTGTCCTCGTTGAAGGTAACAAGACTAAAAACTAGAAAATAGACAACAGTTGAGTAGTTTTCCTGATTGCTTGGAGCTAGTAACTGATAAACCACTATTTTATGGTTTATCTTGTGCTTAATTGAGTGGTTTTTATCAACTCTTTACCCACTTATTCATACTATTTGCATGGTTTTACAATTCCTTCCCAGAATTTGTGCTATGATTGAAAACATGCTTCTTTGGCCTTATATTTGCTAATATTAATCCTCTCTTATTACCATTAGATACAGTGATATATGTGTTAAGTGATTTCAGGGATTACAGGGCAGGAATGGCTTAGAGGATGGAAAGGAAGCATGCAAAAGAGGAAGGAATACAAGAAGTTGAAGAAGTTGCTAAGCTGTCCAGCCTGACCTCTTCGCACTCAAACGGTCATAACTTGAGCTACAAAGGTCCAAATGATGCAGTTCTAGTTGCGTTGGAAAGCTAACGTCTGGGCCTTCGATTTGATATATAATTTACCATACTGGCCGTACAGCTCAGCAACTCGAATGCGTGTTCCACACGGATGCATCGTAGTGACAAAAATCAGCTTTTGATTTCATAACCAGCGAATTCTGGGCTGTTTTTGACCCAGTTTTCGGCCCAGAAAACACAGATTAGAAGCTATAAGGTGGGGAAATCCATTCATTCATAAGAATCGACTCATTATTCACTTTACATAATTTAGATGTAGTTTTTAGAGAGAGGTTCTCTCCTCTCTCTTAGGATTTAGGATTAGGATTCCTCTTAAAGGATTTAGGACTATTCCTTCTCAATTTAGAAATTCCAAATTCTTATACCTTGCCAAGATATTTTATTATTTTTAATTTATTTTTCTTGTCATTTAAATTACTTGCTCCTTATTTCAAAAACCCCCAACTTACAAAACTCATGACCAATAATAAGAACACTTCCCTGCAATTCCTTGAGAAGACGACCCGAGGTTTAAATACTTCGGTTATAAAATTTTATTGGGTTTTGTTACTTGTGACAACTAAACTTTTGTAAGAAAGGAATTCTTGTCGGTCTAGAAGCTATACTTACAACGTGAATTTATTGTGAAAATTCTAGATTGCGCGAGAGTTTCGCTCTTTCAAAATGGCGTCGTTGCTCGGGAATTGCAAACGTGTGCCTTATTATTGGTTATTGTAAATATTTGCTTTTTGATATGTTTTTATTTTTGCTTTTTCGTAAATTAAGAGGTTATTGGTTTTTATTTATTTATAAAAAATAAAAAAATAAAAAAATTTTCATATTTTTATTTTAAAATTTTTTTATCTTATCTTATCTTAGTTTTAAATTTCAAAATTCAAATTTTTTTTTTCAAAAATCATATCTTTTTCAAGATCTTATCTTATTTCAAATTCAAATTTCAAATTTCAATTAAATTCCAAAATTCAAAATTTAAATTTCAAATTTTAAATTTCAAAATTTTAAAAATCAAACCTTTTCAAAATTTAAATCTTCTTCAAATCTTTATCTTATATCGTTGACTTTTTCAAAATTCGAAATTCAAAATTTAAAATTCAAAAATCAAATTTCAAAATTTAAAATTCAAATTTCAAATTTCAAATTTCAAATTTCAAATTTTAAATTTCAAAATTTCAAAATTCAAAATTCAAAATTTAATTTTCAAATTCAAAAATTTAAATTTCAATAACCTTTTAATTTAAATTTGTTTTTATTTTCGTTTTTAATTTTTATTTGCTATTATGAGTTCTCACCCCCATCGCTTTAAGTTTGGTTCCAATTTTGTTGTAGGGAATGGAAACTATAATGAAAATAGGCATCAAGGTTGCAAGAATCAAAGATGGGAGGAGCCACAAGGATTTGATCAACCTTCTTGGCAACAACCCCCTCCAATGCACTATAACCAACAACTATTCTGTGATGCATACCAAAATGATGACTATGGTGGACCCCTTTGTAGTTACCAACAAGTCCCGCCATATGCTTATGAACCATCTCCTCAACACAATTTTGAACCACCATACTCACAAGCCCCTTACCATCAAACACCACCATATGACCCTAACCTGCATCCACCACACCAACCACCATATGAACCACACCCAGAACCACCACCTCAATATTCACCATCTCCATATCCTTATCAAAAAGAACCACCTTCCTATTATGAACCCTTTCTCCAAAATAATGAACCCTCATATCCACCCCAATCTCCAATGGATGACATCCTTCGTGGTCTTCTTCAAGGGCAAGTGAAGATGAAAAGGAATGTACTGGAATTAGTGACTGCCTTAACCGAGGTAGTAAATCGATTAGCTTCCCAACATCTGAACACTCAAAGAACTCCCACGGTTTCATGTGGAGAATCTACTGAAGAACGTAGCATGACGGAGACACTAGAAACTCCGGTGGACAGTGAGCAGCACGACTTTGTATTGGAACCATTGGAGGAAGCCGTGATCGTTGAAGAGGAAGAAGTAGTTGAAGACTTGGGAGATGCGGAACCTCCATGGGAAACTCAAGTCATAGAGCTCCCTTCTAAGGAGTTTGAAATTGATGTTGAGGATGGTGTATAACCTCCAAAGAATATCATGGTTGAAGACTTTGAAGGGGATGATCAAGAGATGGATTCAATCATTAATGAATTCTTATCTACAATTGAATCCTCTCCCATTGGACTTGAGATGGAGATTCAAGAAGATGAAGCACAACCTCCTATGTCCTTAGTAAGTAATGAAGAAGAGACTGAATTAGAAGAAATCTACCAAGAGGAAGAGGTTGAAATTGAAGAAGCTTGCAAAGAGGTGGAAGTTGTCAAAGAAGAGCCCAAGGGAATGGAGCTGCAAATCACCTTGCCAAGGTTGCTGGAGACCTCTTCCCCAAAGCCATCACCATCCATTCCTTCATTCAAGTGGGTAAATCTCTCATCTCTAAGCTTAATTAGCTCACTTGAATATGCTTTGCGTGAAACAGATGGTCAGCTTAGAGCTCTTTGTGGCTTTAAGAGTAAGAGGGAGATGGTTAGTGGTAGGAGTCGTCATGCAAGATTCAATATGGTGGAAAGCTCAAAGTTTAAATGCAAAGGTTGGTGTAAAGCTCAACTGAATGGGTCTAGGAAGTTATTTGGCCGCTTTAGTGAGAATTTAGATTGCCTGCCACCCGGTTGGAACACTAATGATCAACAAGAAGACGGGTGCAAAAGCAAGGTTTGGGACTCCAGAATTCATTATGGCAATCAACACTCTTGGGGCCTTGTCACTTGCTTTAACTTGCTTGAAGGATTTCTGCGCCTAGTTTGGGATCCCGTAGGATATTGGAATTGCAAACATTGGTGGAGATTCAAGGATCAGTACAAGCACAAGCCACCATAACAAAGGACTCCCCAAATGTCCAACTTTAGGACTTTAACTAAAAGTGCTAGTTGGGAGACAACCCACCATGATATGATCGTTCCTTTTTCAATTTTAATTTTATTTTGTTTTGTTTATTTTTAAGTTTAATTTTATTTCATTGAACCTGGAATTATTCATAAGATCCACATTAGCATTGCATTTTGCATTCAACAAAAAAAAAAATACGCACGCGACGCGGCAGCGTCGCTGACGCGTCTGCGTCACCAGTGCATTTTGAAGAAAAGAGAATTGAACAGAGAGTCACGCGAGAGCGTGGCTGGAGGCGTGCCTTTGGCACAAACTTTCCCACGCCTCCGCGTCATTTGGAAATTACGCCTCCCACGCGTCTGCGTCACCCACGCGAACGCATGACCCTAAAAATTGACATAAAACGGGTGTATGGCAGCAAGTTGTGATGGAGTGGGGTTGGAACCGCGATAGAAGCACAAGCCCCACCACGCGAACGCGTGCCCCATGCGTCCGCGTCATTTTTCAAAGTATGGCCATTCACGCGATCGCATCAACCACGCTACCACGTCACCCATATTTTTGGCGAAATGCATTTAAAACAGAGAGTTGCGCGACCGCAAGGCTGCTCTCGTGCTAATGGCACAAATCACTCCACGCGAATGCGTGACCCACGCGTCCGCGTCACTTCATAGAAGCGCTATCCGCGCGAACGTGTAACCCACGCGCTCGCGTCGCCTGCGTCGCACAACTTATCCTGATCAACGCCAATTATCTTATCTTTTCTTTTCTAATCCTAATTTTTTTTCTATCTTTTCTTTTTTCTTCTTTGTTTCTTACTTCATCTTTTTAACTTCTCATCCCTCTTCACTTCCATTCTATTTTATTTAATTTATTTGCATACTTTCATCCATTGCATTTTAATTCTGGGTATATTTTTACTTTCTTTTCTAAAATTATTATTTTTTTCATTGGTGTTAAAATTTTCTCATTCAACTGTTACATCTTTTTGAATTATTCTGGTGCTTCATGACTTGTTTTATTCTAATTGGGTATTATTATTCATAAGTCAATGCTAATTTTTATAATACTGATATTCCTTTGATATGCACTTACACTATTTTGCATTACCCACACCCTCTTCCCCATTGTTGCAATTCTTGCACTATTGATATGCCGTATGCTTCTACTATTTTCTCACTGCATGTTGTAGCTACCATGTAATTGAGACCTTTATTATTTGGCATTACCAACCCATATTTTATTTATTTTTCTTATCTTTATTTCTGGGTTACTTTTCTCCCTTTTCCTCTTCTTTTAGGATGGCCACCAAGGAAGGGAAAAGGAAGAACTTCTATATGGGGAGACACGCAAGTCAATCTGCTCAATCTATAGAGAAAGGCATCAGTTGGAGAAGCCCGTCCACTTGTACATCTTAGCATGTACCGAGAACGGTGCAACCTTTAAGTGTGGGGAGGTCGATACCGATCTCCATGGGTTAGTTATTCTCTTCTCAACACCAATGTCTTATTTTCTTCATTAGTTCATTATTGCATTGCATAATAGATTGAATGTGTAGTTGATTGTTTGCATTTAAATACTACTTGGTTGAAAAATGATAAGTTTCTTTCAAAGACCCTATTTTTGAAAAAAAATATTTCACTAATTTAAATAAAAAAATTAAAATTTTCTGTGTTAAATTTGTTTGAAGTTGTATTTGGAACATGGTTTTTGAGCCGAAGAACAGACAACCTGTGAGATTTTGAGATTAATTACATGGTTACATTAGTTAACCATAAATATTTTATTCTTGTGTGTTTTCTTCTCTATAATTGCAATCTTTACTTTGTTCCACTCTATATGTCCATTATTTAGTGTATTTACATGCTTGCATATGATTGAGGCCATTACTTGTTTTCACTCACTTATCCCAAATAAGCCTACCCTTTTATGTCACCCTTGCTAGCCACTTTGAGCTTTTTAACCCCCCTCTATTCCATAACCACATTACTAGCCTTAAGCAGAAAAACAAAATAAAAATCTCAAGTTGAATCCTTGGTTAGCTTAAGATAGATATTGTGTATAATTTAAGTATGGGAAATTTTATGGGAACATGGGATGATAGAAAAAAAAGGGAATTAAATTGAATAAGTTATTTGAAAATTTGGGAAGCATGCTCATGTGAAATCAAAATAATTAAATTACCATGTGCATTAAAAAAAAAAAGAGAGAGAAAAAAAGAGAGAAAAATAATATTACCCCAAAT
>NC_029789.2:78287970-78307807 GCF_000816755.2 Arachis ipaensis | reverse complement strand
ATACATGAGCATGTAATACAAAAGTGGGAAAAATTTGGGTAGCTAGGTAAAGCATTTTAAATTATATAAAGTATGCATATGTTAGGTGAGATCTTAGACTAATCAAGGATTCACTTTGTTAGCTCACTTAGCCTTATATATATATATATATATATATATATATATATCCTTACCTTTACCTCACCCCCATTACAACCCTGAAAAGACTTCATGATGTTTGCATTGGTATACTAAATATTTGTTGATTGGTTAGATGAAGAACAAGGTTGAGAAAGCATGACTAGGGAAGAGTAGAGTTATTGACCCTAGACACTTGAGAGTTAGAGTGATATACACTACCAGTAAGGGTTCAATGCTTGATTTTATATTCCCTGCTTTCAAAAGCTATCTTCTTACAAATTTACTTGTTTTTACTGTATGGTTTGAGTTAGTGGAATTTGATTTATGTTTGTCTTGGAGAACTTATTTATTATTAACCAAGTAGGTAGAAGCATTTCACATTTAGTTGTATTCATATAGATAGGATTGCATTTCATACATTTTACCATTCCTCTTCACTCCTTTATAGCTTCTCTTGAGCTTAGCATGAGGACATGCTAATGTTTAAGTGTGGGGAGGTTGATAAACCACTATTTTATGGTTTATCTTGTGCTTAATTGAGTGGTTTTTATCAACTCTTTACCCACTTATTCATACTATTTGCATGGTTTTACAATTCCTTCCCAGAATTTGTGTTATGATTGAAAACATGCTTCTTTGGCCTTATATTAGCTAATATTAATCCTCTCTTATTACCATTAGATGCCGTGATATGTGTGTTAAGTGATTTTAGGGATTACAGGGCAGGAATGGCTTAGAGGATGGAAAGGAAGCATGCAAAAGTGGAAGGAATACAAGAAGTTGAAGAAGTTGCTAAGCTGTCTAGCTTGACCTCTTCGCACTCAAACGGTCATAACTTGAGCTATAGAGGTCCAAATGATGCGGTTCTAGTTGCGTTGGAAAGCTAACGTCTGGGGCTTCAATTTGATATATAATTTACCATAGTGGCCGTACAGCTAGGCGACGCAAACGTGTGTTCCACATGGACGCATCGCAGTGACGAAAATCAGCGTGTTTGATTTCATAACCAGCGAATTCTGGGCTGTTTTTGACCCAGTTTTTGGCCCAGAAAACACAGATTAGAAGCTATAAAGTGGGTGAATCCATTCATTCATAAGAATTGACTCATTATTCACTATTCATAATTTACATGTAGTTTTTAGAGAGAGAGGTTCTCTCCTCTCTCTTAGGATTTATGATTAGGATTCCTCTTAAAGGATTTAGGACTATTCCTTCTCAATTTCTAGGTTTAATGTTCTTTTTATTTATTTTCTCAAATTGGTTTATGAACTCTTATTGTTTGGATTGGTTTTATATTTAATATATTTTGAGGTATTTCAGATTTTACTTTGTTTTGCTTTATTTATATGGATACTTTTAATTTAATTTAGATATTTTCTTCCTTTTGACTTTGGTTAAGTAATTGGTAACACTTGATTTGTCAAACTCAACAGTGGTTGAAATTGGCAAATTACTAATTGATCTAGATCACTCTAAAGCTAGTCTTCCCACAGGGATTGACTAGGACTTGAGGATCAAGCTAATTAGTCCACTTGACTTAACTAAGTGGGATTAAAACCCAATTCTCATCACATCCGATAAGGATAACTAGGATAGAAATTCCAAATTCTTATACCTTGCCAAGAGATTTTATTATTATTAATTTATTTTTCTTGTCATTTAAATTACTTGCTCCTTATTTCAAAAACCCCCAATTTACAAAACTCATGACCAATAATAAGAACACTTCCCTGCAATTCCTTGAGAAGACGACCCGAGGTTTAAATACTTCAGTTATAAAATTTTATTGGGTTTTGTTACTTGTGACAACCAAACTTTTGTAAGAAAGGAATTCTTGTCGGTCTAGAAGCTATACTTACAACACGAATTTATTGTGAAAATTCTAGATCGCGCGAGAGTTTCGCTCTTTTAGTAACCATTTATGTAGAGGGTTGGAATGTGTTTTTAAATGAAACTTTTAGTGGAACACCAAACTTAGCATCCTTCATTCACCCTTAAATTATTTTGGTGTGCAACACCAAACTTAGCTCCTTGCAATACACATAAATCCACTTAACCCTTTTATTGAAATAGTTAGGAAAGAAAATTACCTCTGGTTGGGTTGCCTCCCAACAAGCGCTTGTTTATTGTCCTTAGCTTGACATTCTCCTTCTTTGTTCATTCCAACTCATGAACACTTTTTTCTTTGTTCCAAGATCCTCCCGGGTAGTTCTTAGTTCTTTTGCCATTTGTTAAGATTATCTCTTTTGTGGCTTCATTCATAAGTTCAAGGCTTCCATGTGGGAAAACCTTAGTTATCAGGTAGGGGCCAGTCCTTTTAGACTTGAGTTTGCCAGGGAAAACCTTGAACCTGGAAATGTATAGGAGTACTTGTTGTCCTGGTTTGAACTCTCTTTTCAAGATTTTCTTGTCATGCCACTTCTTAGCTCTCTCCTTGTATATTTTTGCATTCTCATAAGCTTCCAATCTAAACTCAGCTAGCTCATTGAGTTGCAGTAACCTTTTCTCTCCTGCTACTTGAGAGTCAAGGTTGAGGAGCTTAGTGGCCCAGAAAGCTTTGTGTTCAAACTCTACAGGAAGGTGGCAGGATTTGCCATAGACCAGCTGAAACAGTGACTTTCTAGAAATTCATAGCATATGTAGAACACCAAACTTAATGTTTGGCTATATACTTCAATAAAATTAATGAGTATATATCCTAAAATGGTTATATGATTAGTATGCTTGAAAAGCCATTTTAGAGTGCCTTTAGGCACACCAAACTTAGGAATCAGACATGTGCTTCAAAATGATGTGTGCAGTTATCAAATCTACTCATGAGAGCTCAATTTCATGCTAGAAGAATCATTAATTATTGAAATTAAAACAAAATCAAGAACATTAAATCATGGGTTGCCTCCCATGGAACGCTCTTTTACTGTCACTAGCTTGACATTGATTTCTTTGTTAGGGTGGCCGATGATCATGGTGCCTTAGCTTGTCCCCTCTCACTGTGAGCCTTCTTCCTGTGATTTCATGAACAATCTCTACATGCTCCAATGAGAGTATTTTATTAACAGTGTAATAATCATCAGTTTGTGAGCCTGTCTCCAACTGTTGGTAGATCAGTTTCACTTTGTCTCCTTCTGAGAATGCCTCAGTTGGTATTCTTTTGTTTCTCCACCCTCTTGGACCCTTTTTCTTGCTCTTCTTACCTTTCTTCGGTGGCCCTTCTGTCTTCACAGCAGGCTTTATATCAGGGTCTTTTTTTCTAGTGATCAATTTCTCAATCTCTTCTTGCTTTATTTTCTCAGTCTTTACATCTTCATTCCCCTATTGTTCTTCTCCTCTGTTTATCTTTTGCTTCATAGGTGAGCTGATGAGTGCCTCCTAGGCTTTTTCCTTCCAGTTTAAGCCTTTCTTTTCAACTCTCATGCAGCTATTATCTTCAACAGTATGCTGCATTTCCTTAAAGACATTCAGAATGATCTTCTCATCATGTGCTCTCAAAGTCATTTCCCCTTTTTTACATCAATGATGGCCCTTGCTATGGCTAGAAAAGGTCTTCCTAATATGATAGAGTCTCCTCCCTCCTCATCTAAATGCAAGATCACAAAATCTGCTGGGAATATGAACTTATTCACCTTGAATAGGAGATTCTCAACCTCTCCATTAGGGATTACCAATGATCTATCGGGACGTTGCAAGGTCATCCTTATAGGTTTCACTTCTTCTATGGCCAACTTTCTCATCATAGATAAGGGCATCAGATTGATGCTTGATCCTAAATCACATAATTCCCTCTCAATGGACATATTGCCAACGATACTAGGCAGAAAGAAACTTCCAAGATCTTTGAGTTTCGGTGGGGGCCCTTTCTGGATGACTGCACTGCACTCTTGGGTTAAGAGCATCGTTTCTTTCTCATTCCAGCTTCTCTTTTTATTGATGAGCTCCTTGAGAAATTTTGCATATAGAGGCATCTGCTCTAATGCTTCAGCAAGTGGAATATTGATTTCCAACTTTTTAAAAACTAATAGGAATTTGGGAAATTGTTGATCCTTGAGCTCTCTTTGCAATCTTTGAGGGTATGGCAGAGGAGGGATGTAGTGTTTAACTTCCTTCCTCTGTTCTTGTGAATGTTCCTCAATAATCTGCTTCCCCTTCTTTGAAGCCAGTGGTTCCTCATCCTTCTCCTTGAGCTCTTCCTGGTTCTTTTCTTCAATTGTCACTTACTTTTTACTGCTAGCCTTGCCATCCTCCAATGTTCTTCCACTCCTTTGTTGAATTGCTTTGCATTATTCTTTGGGATTTAGAATGGTATCACTAGGGAGAGTGTTGGTTGGTCTTTCAGACTGTTTAGACAGTTGGCCTATTTGTCTTTCCAGGTTTCTTAGTGAAGCTTCATGGTTCTTATTAGCTAACTCTTGATGCTTCATCATCTTCTCCATCATCATCTCCAGATTGAAAATTATTTGAGCTTCTTGGGGTAGTTGTGGCTGAGTGTGAGATGACGGTGGTTGTTGAAAATTATTTTAGTTAGTTGATGGGTTGTGGGGTGGATAGAAGTTAGAATTGGGGTAGTTGTTTTGTCATTTTCTGTATAGATTTTGGTTAGTTTGCTGATGGTTTTGGTGGTTTGTGCGGGTATTGCTTGAGTTGGAGTTCCTTTGCCATGAATTTTGGTTCTTGTTGTCTCCCTGCCTTAGATTGGGATGGTTCCTCCAAGAAGAGTTGTAAGTGTCTCCATGAAATTCATTCTGTCCAGTACCTTGGTTGTGCATATAATTCACTTCTGGCTGCTACTCTTCATAAACTTCTTCATTCTGCCCCCATCCAGCTGATGGTTGATTTGGAGTGCTTACTGCTGCAATTTGAAGACCATCAATCCTCTTGGCCATCAATTCCATTTGCTGCTGGATCTGTTGGTGCATCACCTTATTTTGTGCCAAAATGGTGTCCACACCTTCTAGCTCCAACACACCTTTCCTTTGAGCTGGCTGGCATTGCCTTTGATGACCATAGAAGTATTGATTGTTAGTCAGAGTGTCTATGAGGTTTTGGGCTTCCTCAGCTATCTTCATGAGTTGTAATGAACCTCCTGCTAACCTGCTGAATAATCAAGGGCTTCTTGAGCCTTCAATGTCAATCCTTCATAGAAATTTTAGAGTTTATCCCATTCACTGAACATCTCTGGTGGACACTTTCTGATCAAGGCTTTGTATATTTCCCAGGAATCATATAGTGATTCTCCATCCAATTGAGTGAATGTTTGCACCTCTGTCTTCAATCTAATGATTCTCTGAGGTGGGTAGAATTTGGCTAGGAATTTGCTCACTAGATCTTCCCAATTGTTGATGCTTTCCTTGGGGAATGTCTCTAGCCATTGAGAAGCCTTGTCCCTTAAGGAGAATGAAAATAGCAACAATTTGTAGATGTCTGGATGCACACCATTGGTTTTGACAGTTTCACAAATCCTCAGAAAGATGGATAAGTGTTGGGTTGGATCTTCAAGTGGACCTCCTCCATAGGAACAGTTGTTCTGCACTAGAGTAATAAGTTGAGGCTTTAACTCAAAATTGTTTGCATGAACATTGGGAGTTAGTATACTGCTCCCACAGTTTCTTGGATCGGGGAAGGTGTAGGAAGCTAGAACTCTCCTTTGAGGTGGGCCATTGTTGTTAGCCATATCCTCAGGGTGATTTGGGATGTTACCCTCCATCTGTTGATCCTCTTCTTCTGATGCTTCTTCTTCAATAATTCCTTTTCCTCTTGCTTCTCTTCTTCTTCTCAATAATGTTCTTTCTGGCTCAGAATCAAAGGAGGTGGATTCACCTCTCCTTCCTTTTGGCATACAACATAAATAACACCAGAAACTAAGAGCAAAGCACTCTACTACTAGAGTGAGGTTAATGTAAGTTTAAACTAGGAAATCATAAACAGTTAGTATAAAAACAAAGAAAAATTGCTTAATCTAAATTATCACTTACTTAATCATTGTCAATCTAAATCAATCCCCTGGAACAGCGCCAAAATCTTGATGAGGGAAAAACGATTCCACACAAACTCACCGGCAAGGGTAACGGATCGCATCAAGTAGTAATAACTCACAAGAGTGAGGTCGATCCCACAGGGATTGATGGATTGAGCAACTTTAGTATGGTGATGAAGTTAGTTAAGCGAATGTTTGGTAAATTTGGTGAAATTTTGATTAATAGAAAGTAAATTGCAGAAAGCTAAAAGGCAGAAAGTAAATTAGCATAAAAATAGAGTGCTGAAGGAGTAAATTGCAGAAACATAAAGTACAAGAAATTTAAAAGAGCTGAAACTTAAATTGCAAGAAAAGTAAATAATTGAAACTTAAAGTGCAAGAAATTTAAATTGCTGAATCTAAATTGCAGGGAAACTTAAATTGCATGAAGAATAAAGGGAATTGGGTGCTGGGGTTCAGAATAGAACTGGAAAATATAAATTGCAATAACTAAAGAACTCTCAGATGAAGAAACTTAGAAAATAGATCAATTCAATGCCAAAACAAAAATGAAAAAGTGTAGAAGAATCAAAACAGAATGAAAACTTAGATCCACTTTTAAATTCCTAAAAGAGAATTTGACAATTGCAATAGACTACCAAAACAGAAAATAAGAAATTGCAGAAGAAAAGTAAAACAAAAAGAAAACTATGATCAGATCTTCAATTTATAAAGCTATCAACGGAACAATGAAAGAGAACTCCAAAATGAAGAAATTCAGAAGAATTCTTCAATCTTAAGTCGAAAGACCCAAAACAGAAGGTAACAACGGCAGAAAGAAGAAAGCAAAATAGAAAGGAAAATTCAGATTTGATCTCAATTCTAAAACTCTAAAAATGAAAACTAAAAGAGAACTACCTAATGAAATTAAATTCCTATCTATTTATACACTTTCCAATTGTGGCATCCAGTATTTGAAGTGGGCTTTTTGGCCTTATATGAAGTGGATCAAAATGGCTCCGTATTACTGCTTCCAGGGGAACATTACATTCTCAAAGTGAGCACAGCGTTCGTTTATCCATGCGTGCGTGTCCTTTTTCGCTTTTTGTCCATCGACGCATACGCGTACAGTCATGCTTGCGCGCCATGATTACGCGTACACGCCCTCAGTAGCGTTAACTTAGTGAGCGCTGCCCACGCGTGCGCGTCTTCCACGCGTGCACGTGGGTAGCAAATACCAATTCCTTGGTTTAGCATCACTCACGCCTTCACGTGATTCCTTCCAAATCCACCGTCAACACGTGCGCGTCAAGTACGCGTGCGCATCGTTTCCAGAATTTTGCCTCCAATTTCAAATCTCACCCGAAAACAGTGAGTAATCAAACGTAGCGCTCTCTTTTGAAATGAATGCCAATCACTTCCACGCGTACGCGTCATGCACGCGTGCGCGTCGTAAGTGAGCGTTGGCATTCATTATTTTAACGTAACGCTATACTGCATGGCTTCTTCTTTTCTTCATTTTCTCACCTAAAATCGACCAAACAAGCAATCAAAGTCTCACCAAAATCACAAGAATTTGCATCAATCATAAAAATCACTTAATTCTTGCATAAATCTCATTATTTTATATAAAATATATGATGTTTGATTGAATCAAAATAACCGTCAAATTCCATTCCAACCACTTACTTATTGTGCAAGAAAGTGCATAAAACCTAATGAAACAAATGAAAAATGCTTGTGAAACTAGCATAAGATGGCTTGTCATCAGTGACTCAAGTGGTCCATCACTAAGTTTTGCGAACCACTCTCATCTTTGATTTCAAGGTCAAATTCTTGCAATAGCAACACCCATCGTATCAACCCTGGTTTGGATTCCTTTTTGGCCAACAAATATTTTAATGCCGCATGATCCGAGTATACTACCACCTTAGAACCAAGTAAATAAGCCCGGAATTTGTCCAAGGAAAAGACAATAGCTAACAATTCTTTCTCGGTGGTAGTATAATTGGATTGCGCTCCATCAAAAGTCTTAGAGGCATAGGCAATGACATAAGGAATTTTACCATCGTGCTGACCTAGCGCCGCTCCCCCTCCCACCGCATAGTTTGAGGCATCACACATGATCTCGAATGGTCTCATCCATTCCGGTCCTCTCACTATGGGAGCTTGGGTCAAAGAAATTTTGAGCTTGTCAAAGGCCTCCATGCACTCTTCACTCAATTCAAGTTCCACATCCTTTTACAACAATCGATAGAGAGGTAATGCCACCTTACTAAAGTCCTGAATGAATCGCCGGTAAAAACCTGCATGTCCAAGAAATGCACGCACTTCCCTCACAGAAGATGGGTAAGGCATAATAAAAATAACATTGACCTTTGCCGGATCAACTGAGATCCCATCATTAGAGACAATGTGCCCTAAAACAATACCTTGTCTAACCATAAAATGGCATTTCTTAAAATTTAACACAAGGTTTGATTTAGTACACCTCTCTAAAACTTTTGCAAGATTGTCTAGGCAAAGATCAAAGGAGTCCCCATAAACACTAAAATCATCCATGAACACCTCCATGCATTGCTCCAAAAGATCCGCAAATATACTCATCATACACCTTTGGAACTAATGAGCGGATATTTTATACGCTTTTTGGGGTTAACTTCAGATAGTTTTTAGTATGTTTTAGTTAGTTTTTAGTTTATTTTCATTAGTTTCTAGGAAAAATTCATATTTCTGGACTTTACTATGAGTTTTTGTGTTTTTCTGTAATTTCAGGTATTTTCTGGCTGAAATTGAGGGAGCTGAGCAAAAATCTGATTCAAGCTGAAAAAGGACTGCTGATGCTGTTGGATCCTGACCTCTCTGCACTCGGAATGGAATTTCTGGAGCTACAGGAGTCCAATTGACGCGCTTCTAATTGCGTTGGAAAGTAGACATCCAGGGCTTTCCAGCAATATATAGTAGTCTATACTTTGCTCAAGGATAGATGATGTAAACTGGCATTCAACGCCAGTTCCATGTTGTAGTCTGGCGTCCAGCGCCAGAAACACGTTACAAGTTGGAGTTCAACGCCAGAAACAGGTTACAGCCTGGCGTTGAACGCCCAAAACAGCCCAGGCACGTGAGAAGCTTTAGTCTCAGCCCCAGCACACACCAAGTGGGCCCCAGAAGTGGATTTCTGCACTATCTATCATAGTTTACTCATTTTCTGTAAACCTAGGTTACTAGTTTAGTATTTAAAAAAATTTTAGAGATTTATTTTGTATCTCATAACATTCTAAATCTGAATTTTGTACACTTTGACGGCATGAGTCTCTAAACTCCATTGTTGGGGGTGAGGAGCTCTGCTGTGTCTCGATGAATTAATGCAAGTATTTCTGTTTTCTATTCAAACATGCGTGTTCCTATCTAAGATATCCATTCGCACTTCAACATGAATGTGATGAATGTGAGAATCATCATCATTCCCCCACGAACGCGTGCCTGACAACCACTTCCGTTCCACCGTAGAATGAATGAATATCTCTTGGATCTCTTAATCAGAATCTTCGTGGTATAAGCTAGATTGATGGCAGCATTCAAGAGAATCCGAAAAGTCTAAACCTTGTCTGTGGTATTCTGAGTAGGATTCAGGGATTGAATGACTGTGACGAGCTTCAAACTCGCGAGTGCTGGGCGTAGTGACAGACGCAAAAGGATAGTAAATCCTATTCCGGTACGATTGAGAACCTGCAGATGATTAGCCGTGCGGTGACAGCGCACCTGAACCCTTTTCACTGGAAGGATGGATGGTAGCCATTGACAACGGTGATCCACCAACACACAGCTTGCCATAGGAGGACGTGCGTGCGTGAATCAGAAAACAGAGGAAAGCAGAATTTCAGAAGACAAAGCATCTCCAAAACTCCAACATATTCTCCATTACTGCATACAAGTATAATTTGTGTTCTGCCCTTTTTACTTTTACAGTTCAAATAAAAAATTATTATTGATATTATATCCTGACTAAGAGTTACGAGATAACCATAGCTTGCTTCAAGCCAATAATCTCCGTGGGATCGACCCTTACTCACGTAAGCTATTACTTGGACGACCCAGTGCACTTGCTGGTTAGTTGTGCGAAGTTGTAAGAGAGTAATGTGAACATTGACATTACAATTTTGTGCACTAGGAACGTAGCCGGTGCGTTGCACAAGCCAAATAGCATTCTCTTATACGCATACGTTCCGAAAGGGCATGTGAAGGTTGTTTTTTCTTGGTCTTGGGGAGCAATGTGGATTTAAAAATAACCAGAAAATCCATCTAAGAAAAAATAATGAGATTTACCACATAAGCGATCAAGCATTTGATCGATGAAGGGCAACGAAAAGTGATCCTTCCTAGTGGCCAAGTTTAAGCACCGATAGTCAATACATAGCCTCCATGAATTTTGGACTCTTGTGGCTACAAGCTCCCCTTGTTCATTCTTGATTGTAGTAACACCGGATTTCTTTGGAACCACTTGGACGGGGCTCACCCATTCACTATCCGAAATCGGATAGATGATGTACGCTTCTAATAACCGGGTGACCTGCTTCTTCACAACCTCTAGAATGGTAGGATTTAGACGCCTTTGAGGTTGTCTAACAGGTTTGGCTCCTTCTTCTAGGAAGATTCGGTGTTCACATACTTAGGGGCTAATGCCAACTAAGTCCGCTAAGCTCCACCCAATGGCCTTCTTATTCCTCCTCAAGACATTAAGTAACTTCTCTTCTTGGTGGGAGGTAAGCTCCCTTGCAATTATTACTGGAAACTTTTGGTTCTTCTCAAGAAAGGCATATTTTAGGTGGGTTGGGAGTGGCTTCAAATCCACATTTTGTTAATGACTTGGCACTTTGTCTTCCGGTATCATTGGAGGTGATAAGGCATCTTCTTCACCTACATGGGAATTCCCCATACTTGGGTCTTGATTCATACTCTTCCCATCAAAGCCATCTTGATGGACTTCGGCTACAACATTGTAAATCAAATCACACTAGAAGATAGAGTGATTCTCCGGTGGATGTCTCATGCCTTCATCAACATTAAACCTCACTTCTCTTCCATCGATCTCAAACGAGTAGGTGCCCGAAAATGCATCCAACTTGAACTGGGAGGTCTTTAAGAATGGCCTCCCAAGCAAAATAGATGATGTCCTACCGGAGTCACTAGGGGGCATCTTGAGCATATGGAAATCAATTGGGAAGACTAACCCCTTTATGCTCACTAGAACATCCTTGATGAGCGGATAATTTATAACCTTTTTGGCATTATTTTTACATAGTTTTTAGTATAATTTAATTACTTTTTATTATATTTTTATTAGTTTTTATTCAAAAATCATATTTCTGGACTTTACTATGAGTTTGTGTGTTTTTCTATGATTTTAGGTATGTTCTGGCTGAAATTGAGGGACCTGAGCAAAAATCTGATTCAAAGACTGAAAAAGGACTGCAGATGCTGTTGGATTCTGACCCTCCTGCACTCAAAGTGGATTTTCTGGAGCTACAGAAGCCTAATTGGCACGCTATCAATTGAGTTGGAAAGTAGAAATCTTGGGCATTCCATCAATATATAATAGTCCATACTTTGCCCGTGATTTGATGGCCCAAAGTGGCGCTAAATGCCAGCCTAAAACTTTCTGGCATAAAACACCAGAACTAGCACCAAAATTGTAGTTAAACGCCCAAACTGGCACCGAAGCTGGCGTTTAACACCAAGAACAGCCAATGCACATGAAAGCTTCAATGCTCAGCCCAATCACACACCAAGTGGGCCCCGGAAGTGGATTTCTGCACTATCTGCACTTAGTTACTCATTTTCTGTAAACCTAGGTTACTAGTTTAGTATAAAAACTACTTTTAGAGATTTATTTTATATCTTTGGGATCACTTTTGATCTTTTGATCATCTTGGGTGACAGCTTGAGTGCGTGTCTCTTGGGTAACTAATACACGGACCGAGCCCGTGAGATTAGTATCTTCGTGGTATAGGCTAGAACTAATTGGCAGCATTTCTGGGATCCGGAAAGTCTAAACCTTGTCTGTGATATTCTGAGTAGGATCTGGAAAGGGATGACTATGACGAGCTTCAAACCTGCGAATGTTGGGCACAGTGACAGTGTGCAAAAGGACAAGGGTCCTATTCCGACGCTAGTGGGAACCGATAGATGATTAGCCGCCGTGTGGTAGCTGTACATGGTATTTTTATCCGAGACGAGAAATCCGACAGTTGATTAGCCGTGCACAGATCGTACCTGGTATTTTTCATCCGAGAGGATCATACAGCTTGCCATGGAAGGGAGCACGCATGGTTGGAAGAAGGTAATAGGAAAGCAGAGGTTCAGAAGCAACAAAGCATCTCCAGACGCTTATTTGAAATTCCCACCAATGAATTACATAAGTAACTTTCTTTTATTTTATGTTTTATTTATCTTTTAATTATCAAAACCTCATAACCATTTGAATTCGCCTGACTAAGATTTACAAGATAACCATAGCTTGCTTCAAGCCTATAGTCTCCGTGGGATCGACCCTTACTCACGTAAGGTATTACTTGGACGACCCAGTGCACTTGCTGGTTAGTTGTGCTGAGTTGTGAAAAGTGTGAATCACGATTTCCCACACCAAGTTTTTGGCGCCGTTGCCGGGAATTGTTTGAGTTTGGACAACTGATGGTTCATCTTGTTGCTTAGATTAGGTAATTTTATTTTATGTTTAAGCTTTTTATTTTTATTTTCGAAAAAAATACAAAAAGTTTTAGTTTTCGAAAAATTCAAAAAAATGTGTTCTTTAGAATTTTTAAGAATGAATTCTAGAGCTTCTTGAGATATGTTGAAGCCTGACTCGCTATTAAGCCATGTCTAATCTTTTTGGATCGAGGTTTCTACTTTCCATTGTAGAAAGGACATGTCTATATTTGTATTTTGAAGCTTGGCTGGCCATTTGGCCATGTCTAATTCTTTTGGACCGAAGCTTTACACTAACATTGCATGAATCATGGAATTCTTATTAAAAATTTTGTATCCCTTTATTTTCTTTTTCCAAAATAATTTTTGAAAAATTACAAAAAAAATTAATAAAATCATAAAAACCAAAAATTTTCGAAAATATATGCATTGTGTTCTTCATTGATCTTCAAGTTGTTCTTGATGATTTTCCTTGTTTGATCTTTAAATTTTCTTGTTTTGTGTATTTTCTTGTTTTTCATATGCATTTTTGAATTATTAGTGTCTAAAGTTTAAAAATTTTTAAGTTTGGTGTCTTGCATATTTTTCTTTTCTAAAAAATTTTCAAAAACATGTTCTTGATGTTCATCATGATCTTCAAAGTGTTATTGGTGTTCATCTTGACATTCAAAGTGTTCTTGCATGCATTATTTGCTTTGATCTTAAATTTTTATGTCCTATGTCATTTTGTTATTTTTCTCTCTCCTTATCATTAATTCAAAAAAAATAAAAAATAATATCTTTCTCTTATTTACCAATAAATTTTGAAATTTTGGTTTGATTTGGTCAAAAATTTTTAAAATTTAGTTGTTTCTTGTTAGTCAAGTCAAAATTTCAATTTAAAAATTCTATCTTTTCAAATTTTTCAAAATCAAATCTTTTTCATTTTTCTTTCATGTTTTTCGAAAATTCTCCAAAATTAATTTTCAAAATATTTTTCTTATTTTTATTTCATATTTTCAAAATTTTTTCTAATATTTAATGTTTTGATTCAAAATTTCAAGTTGCTACTTGCCTATTAAGAAAGGTTCAATCTTTAAATTCTAGAATCATATCTTTTAGTTTCTTGTTAGTCAAGTAATCAACTTTAATTTCAAAAATCAAATTTTTTTAATTTTCTTTTCAAATCTTTTTCAAAATAAACTTCAATCATATCTTTTTCAAAATTTTATTTCAAAATCTTTTTAAAATTTATTTTCAAGTCTTTTTCAATTAACTACTTGACTTTTTGTTTGTTTTAATTTTAAAAAAGTTTTCAAAACCACCTAACTACTTCTCTCTCTCATTAATTTCAAAAATCACTAACCATTTTTTTCAAACTTCTTTTTAATTAACTAATTGTTTTAAATTCTAATTCTATTTTATTTCTCTTAATTTACGAATTCTAACTTAATTAGTTAAATAAAAATAAAAATATTTTCTTTCTCCCTCTTTTTAAAATTTGAAATTCTTCTCACTCTCATCTCTTTCTATTTATTTTATTTATTTACTAACACTTCTCATCTTCTTATAATTCGAACCCTCTCCCTCTCTTTGTGTTCAAATTCTTCTCATTCTATCTCTACCTCATTCTTCTATTCTTCTACTCACGTAAAGAAATCTCTATATTGTGACATAGAGGATTCCTCTTCTTCTCTATTCTCTTCTTTTTCATATGAGCAGGAACAAGGATAAGAACATTCTTGTTGAAGTTGATCCTGAACCTGAAAGGACTCTAAAGAGGAAGCTAAGAGAAGCTAAAGCACAACACTCTGGAGAGGACCTAACAGAAATTTTTGAAAAAGAAAAAGTTATGGCAGCCGAAAATAACAATAATGGTGGAGATGCAAGGAAGGTGCTTGGTTACTTTACTGCACCAACTTCTAACTTCTATGGAAGAAGCATCTCAATTCCTGCTATTGGTGCAACACAACTTTGAGCTTAAGCCTCAATTAGTTTTTCTAATGCAGCAGAATTGCAAGTTTCATGGACTTCCATTGGAAGATCCTCATCAGTTCTTAGCTGAATTCTTGCAAATTTGTGACACTGTTAAGACCAATGGGGTTAATCCTGAGGTATACAGACTTATGCTTTTCCCCTTTGCTGTAAGAGACAAAGCTAGGACATGGTTGGACTCACAACCTAAAGAAAGCCTGAACTCTTGGGAAAAGTTGGTCAATGCTTTCTTGGCCAAATTCTTTTTACCTCAAAAGTTGAGCAAGCTTAGAGTGGAAGTCCAAACCTTCAGACAGAAGGAAGGTGAATCCCTTTATGAAGCTTGGGAAAGATACAAGCAATTGATCAGAAGGTGTCCCTCTGACATGCTTTCAGAATTGAGCATCCTATGTATATTCTATGATGGTCTGTCTGAATTGTCCAAGATGTCATTGGACCACTCTGCTGGTGGATCTCTTCATCTGAAGAAGACGCCTGCAGAAGCCCAGAAACTCATTGAAATGGTTGCAAATAACCAGTTCATGTACACTTCTTAAAGAAATCCTGTGAATAATGGGACAACTCAGAAGAAAGGAGTTCTTGAGATTGATACTATGAATGCCATATTGGCTCAGAACAAAATATTGACTCATCAAGTCAATATGATTTCTCAAAGTCTGTCTAAAATGCAAGCTGCATCAGGAAGTACTAAAGAAGCCTCCGCTGAAGGAGAAGCTTATGACCCTGAGAATCCTAAAATGGAAGAGTGAATTACATGGGAGAATCCTATGGAAACACCTATAATCCTTCATGGAGGAATCATCATAAGGATCAACAGAAGCCTAATCAAGGATTCAATAATAATAACGGTGGGAGAAATAGGTTTGGCAATAGCAAGCCTTTTCCATCATCCTCTGAGCAACAGACAGAGAATTCTAAGCAGAGCCTCTCTGACTTTGCAACCATAGTCTCTGATCTATCTAAGACCACTCTCAGTTTTATGACTGAAACAAGGTCCTCCATAACAAATTTGGAGGTACAAGTGGGTCATCTGAGTAAAAGGGTTACTGAACTCCCTCCTAGTACTCTCCCAAGCAATACAGAATAGAATCCAAAGAGAGAATGCAAGGCCATCAATATGTCCAACATAGCCGAACCTGTAGAGGGGGAAGAGGCAGTGATTTCCAGTGAGGAAGACCTCCATGGATGTCTACTAACCACTAAGGAGTTCCCTATTAAGGAACCAAAGGAATCTGAGGCTCGTATAGAGACCATAAAGATTCCACTGAACTTACTGTTGCCATTCATGAGCTCTGATGAGTATTCTTCATCTGAAAAGGATGAAGATATTATTGAAGAGCAAGTTGCTCAGTATCTATGAGCAATCATCAAGCTGAATGGCAAGTTATTTGATAATGAGACTTGGGAGGATGAACCTCCATTGCTCATCAATGAACTGGATGCCTTGGTTCAACAGAAATTACCTCAGAAGAAATCGAATCATGGAAAGTTCTTAATACCTTGTACCATAGGCACCATGACCTTTAAGAAGGCTCTGTGCGACTTGGGGTCAGGTATAAAGCTCATGCCACTTTCTGTGATGGAGAAACTAGGGATCTTTAAGGTACAAGCTGCTAAATTCTCATTAGAATTGGCAGACAAATCAAGGAAACAGGCTTATAGAGTTGTAGAAGATGTCTTAGTGAAGGTTGAAGGCTTGCATATCCCTGCTGATTTCATCGTCCTAGACACTGGGAAGGAAGAGGATGAATCCATTATCCTTGGAAGACCCTTCCTAGCCACAACAAAAGCTGTGATTGATGTGGACAGAGGAGAGTTAGTCCTGCAACTGAATGAGGACTACATTGTGTTTAAGGCTCACGGATCTTCTTTTGTAACCATGGAGAGGAAGCATGAAAAGCTTCTCTCAATACAGAGTCAAACAGAGCCCCCACACTCAACTTCTAAGTTTGGTGTTGGGAAGCCACCATTAAGCTCTGAGTCTCTGTGAAGCTCTCTAAGAGCTCACTCTCAAGCTATTGACATTAAAGAAGCGCTTATTGGGAGGCAACCCAATGTTATTTCATTATATTTATTTATTTTCCATTGCTATTTTATGTTTTCTTTAGTTAGATGATCATGTGAAGTCATGAAAACAACTGCAGAATTAAAGCGGAATCAAAAACAACATAAAAAACAGCACACCCTGGAGGACAGGCTTACTGGCGTTTAAACGCCAGTAAGGATAGCAGAATGGGCGTTTAATGCCCAGTCTGGTAGCATTTTGGGCGTTAAACGCCAGAAAAGGGTATCTGGCATCTGACTGACATTAAACGCCAGAAATGGCAGACAGAGTGGCATTTAACGCCAGAAAAGGGTGTCTGGCTGGCGTTAAATGCCAGAAAGGGGCAGCAGACTGGCGTTTAACGCCAGAAAAGGTAGCAGAGCTGGCGTTAAACGCCAGAATTGGCACACAGAGGGTGTTTGCACGCCAGAATGGTGTAGGGAGCAGAATTCCTTGACACCTCAGGATCTGTGGACCCCACAGGATCCCCACCTACCCCACTTCTTCTTCTATTCTCTTTACACATTTCCATAACACTCTTCCCCGAATACCCTTGACTAATCCCATCAACACCTCTTTCCCAAATACCATTCACCTATCAAATCCTACCCTCTTCCCCATAATCTCTTCACCACTCACATCTATCCATCATAAAACCCCACCTACCTCACCATTCAAATTCAAACCATTTCCCTCCCAAACCCAACCCTTCATACACGACTTCCCTCTCTCTCTTACCTTATAGATACCCCTCCTTACCACCTTCAATTTCACACATCTTACACACTTAAACCCCTTTGGCCGAATCTACTCCTCTCCTCTATTTCTTCTTCTTCTCCTCATTTCTTTCTTCTTTTGCTCGAGGACGAGCAAACCTTTTAAGTTTGATGTAGGAAAAAGCCCTGCTTTTTGTTTTTCCATAACCATTAATGGCACCTATGGCCGGAGAAACCTGTAGAAAGAGGAATGGAAAGGCAATTGCTTCCACCTCCGAGTCATGGGAGATGGAGAGATTCATCTTAAAAGCCCATCACTAAGAAGAGTATGGAGCAAACAAGAGAGCCCACTCATGGACCTCAACAAGAGCATGAGGAAGTTCCTCATCAAAAAATCCATGAGATGTCTCAAGGGATGCATTTTCCTCCACAAAACTATTGGGAGCAACTCAACACCTCTTTAGGAGATTTGAGTTCCAACATGTAACAACTAAGAATGGAGCACCAGGAGCACTCCATCATTCTCCATGAAATCAGAGAGGACCAAAAGGCTATGAGAGAGGAGCAACAAAGGCAAGGAAGAGATATTGAGGAGCTCAAGCACTCCATAAGATCTTTAAGAGGAAGAACTAGCCGCCATCACTAAGGTAGACCCGTTCTTTAATTTCCTTGTTCTTATTTTTTGGTTTTTCAAATTCTATGCTATATGTTTTATCTATGTTTGTGTCTTTATTACATGATCATTAGTGTTTAGTGTCTATGTCTTAAAGCTATGAATGTCCTATGAATCTTTCACCTTTCTTAAATGAAAATTTTTTTGTGAAAAAGAAAAAGAAGTACACGGGTTTCGAAATTTATCTTGAAATTAGCTTAATTATTTTGATGTGGTGGCAATACTTTTTGTTTTCTGAATGAATGCTTGAACAGTGCATATTTTTTATATTGTTGTTTATGAATGTTAAAATTTTTGGCTCTTGAAAGAATAATGAAAAAGGAGAAATGTTATTGATAATTTGAAAAATCATAAAATTGATTCTTGAAGCAAGAAAAAGAAGTGAAAAGCTTGTAGAAAAAAAATGGTGGAAAAAAATAAAGAAAAAGAAAAAAAAGAAAAAGCAAGCAGAAAAAGCCAATAACCCTTTAAACCAAAAGGCAAGGGTAAAAAGGATCCAAAGCTTTGAGCATTAATGGATAGGAGGGGCCAAAGGAATAAAATCCTGGCCTAAGCGGCTAAACCAAGCTGTCCCTAACCATGTGCTTGTGGCGTGAAGGTGTCAAGTGAAAAGCTTGAGACTGAGCGGTTAAAGTCGTGGTCCAACGCAAAAAGAGTGTGCTTAAGAGCTCTGGGCACCTCTAACTGAGGACTCTAGCAAAGCTGAGTCACAATCTGAAAAGGTTCACCCAGTTATGTGTCTGTGGCATTTATGTATCCGGTGGTAATACTGGAAAACAAAATGCTTAGGGTCACGGCCAAGACTCATAAAGTAGCTGTGTTCAAGAATCAACATACTGAAATAGGAGAATCAATAACACTATCTAAATTCTGAGTTCCTATAGATGCCAATCATTCTGAACTTCGATTCAAAGGATAAAGTGAGATGCCAAAACTGTTCAGAAGTAAAAGGCTACTAGCCCCGCTCATCTAATTAAGAATAATCTTCATTGATAAATTTGGAATTTATTGTATTTTCTCTTATTTTTATTCTATTTTGTTTTTAGTTGCTTGGGGACAAGCAACAATTTAAGTTTGGTGTTATCATGAGTGGATAATTTATACCCTTTTTGGCATTATTTTTACATAGTTTTTAGTATGATTTAACTACTTTTTATTATATTTTTATTAGTTTTTATTCAAAAATCACATTTCTGGATATTACTATAAGTTTGTGTTTTTTTTTGTAATTTTAGGTATTTTCTGGCTGAAATTGAGGGACCTGAGAAAAAATCTTATTCAGAGGCTGAAAAAGGATACAGATGCTTGTTGGATTCTGACCCTTCTGCACTCGAAGTAGCTTTTCTGGAGCTACAGAAGCCCAATTGGCGCGCTCTCAATTGCGTTGGAAAGTAGACATCTTGGGCTTTCCATCAATATATAATAGTTCATACTTTGCCCGAGATTTGATGGCCCAAACTGGCGCTAAAATCCAGCCAAAAACTTTCTGGCGTAAAATGCTAGAACTGGCACCAGAATTGGAGTTAAACGCCCAAACTGGCACCCAAGCTGGCGTTTAACTCCAAGAACAGCCTATGCACGTGAAAGCTTCAGTGCTCAGCCCAAGCACACACCAAGTGAGCCCCGGAAGTGGATTTCTGCACTATCTGCACTTA
>NC_029789.2:78270218-78287890 GCF_000816755.2 Arachis ipaensis | reverse complement strand
AAGTGGATTTTCTGGAGCTACAGAAGCCCAATTGGCGCGCTCTCAATTGCGTTGGAAAGTAGACATCTTGGGCTTTCCATCAATATATAATAGTTCATACTTTGCCCGAGATTTGATGGCCCAAACTGGCGCTAAAATCCAGCCAAAAACTTTCTGGCGTAAAATGCTAGAACTGGCACCAGAATTGGAGTTAAACGCCCAAACTGGCACCCAAGCTGGCGTTTAACTCCAAGAACAGCCTATGCACGTGAAAGCTTCAGTGCTCAGCCCAAGCACACACCAAGTGAGCCCCGGAAGTGGATTTCTGCACTATCTGCACTTAGTTACTCATTTTCTGTAAACCTAGGTTACAAGTTTAGTATAAAAACTACTTTTAGAGATTTATTTTATATCTTTGGGATCACTTTTGATCTTTTGATCATCTTAGAACCTCTTTGGGAGGCTGGCCTCACAGCCATGCCTAGACCTTTTTCACTTATGTATTTTCTACGGTGGAGTTTCTATACCCCATAGATTAAAGTGTGGAGCTCTGCTGTTCTTCATGAATTAATGCAATTACTACTGTTTTCTATTCAATCACGCTTGATTCTATTCTGAGATACTCACTCATACTTCAATCTGGAGAATGATATGATCCATGACACTCATCATTATTCTCAATTCTATGAACGCGTGCCTGACAACCACTTCTATTCTATCTGAGCTCAATGTAGTCGTTGGGCGACAGCTTGAGTGCGTATCTCTTGGGTATCTAATACACGGACTGAGTCCATTAGATTAGTATCTTTGTGGTATAGGCTAGAATCAATTGGCAGCATTCCTGGGATCCAGAAAGTCTAAACCTTATCTGTGGTATTCCGAGTAGGATCTGGGAAGGGATGACTGTGACGAGCTTCAAACCTGCGAATGTTGGACGCAGTGACAGTGTGCAAAAGGACAAGGGTCCTATTCCGACGCTAGTGGGAACCGACAGATGATTAGCCGTGTGGTAGCTGTACATGGTATTTTAATCCGAGATGAGAATTCCGACAGTTGATTAGCTGTGCAGAGATCGTACCTGGTATTTTTCATCCGAGAGGATCATACAGCTTGCCATGGAAGGGAGCACACATGGTTGGAAGAAGGCAGTAGGAAAGCAGAGGTTCAGAAGCAACAAAGCATCTCCAGACGCTTATCTGAAATTCCCACCAATGAATTACATAAGTAACTTTATTTTATTTTATGTTTTATTTATCTTTTAATTATCAAAATTTCATAACCATTTGAATCCGCCTGACTGAGATTTACAAGATATCCATAGCTTGCTTCAAGCCGACAGTCTCCATGGGATCGACCCTTACTCATGTAAGGTATTACTTGGACGACCCAGTGCACTTACTAGTTAGTTGTGCGGAGTTGTGAAAAGTGTGAATCACGATTTCCCACACCAATCCTCCGCTATACCAACCACGAAAATTATGCTTTTTTCCGCCAAAACAAACCGGGCGGCCGACCATTTCAACGGTGGAAGCTTTAAGACCTCATATACGGACAAGGGCATAATACTCACACAAGCGCCAAGATCGCACATATAATCAACAAATTGGACTCCGTCTATGGTGCAAGTTACTAGGCAAGGGCCGGGGTCACCACACTTTTTCGGCACACCATCCATTAAAGCGGAAATTGAGTTTCCCAATGGTATAGTTTCTAATTCATGAATTTTCTCCTTGTGCATACATAAGTCCTTTAGAAACTTTGCATATTTAGGCACTTGGCGGATAGCATTAAAGAGAGGAATGGTTACTTCAACTTTATTGAACATCTCCACCATTTTGGGGTCTAACTCAACTTGCTTCTTGTTCTTCCTTGCCAATGTGGGAAATGGGATTGAAGTAGCTTCTTGAAAGACATCTCGATCCTTAGGCATTCCACCCCTTGGTTGAGCAATCACTTCTTCCACTACCTCTTGGGGTTCATCCTTCTCTTTGACTTCTTCTATCTCAACCACATCTTCATCTTGAGTGACCTCTATTGGACTTGGCTCTTCATGACTCCTCTCTTGCAATTTGGTGCCAGACCTCAAGGTGGTGGCATTAATACCACCCTTGGGGTTGGCTAGAGGATGAGAGGGTAAGGCACTAGAGCTTGAGGCTTGAGTGGTAGAGGTAAAGGTTGATTCTATGCGAGAAACAAGGGCTTGGAGCGTAGAAGTAAGACCAGTAAGGCTTGAGGCAAGTGTTGCTTGAAGTTCCTTTTGTCCTTGGAGGATGGAGCAGAGTGTCTCATCTTGGTTGGAAGAAGGAGAAGGATAAGTGATTTGCGGGGCTTGTGGTTGGTTGGGTGGAGGTGCTTGCCTTTGATGAGGTGGTTGGTAAGTTTGGTAGGCTCTTCCTTGGTTTTGGTTTGGGTATGGTGGATTTTGTTGGTTGTTGTTGTTGTTCCATCTTTGGTTCCCACTATTGTCCCTTCCTCCTTGATTATAATTGTCCCTCTATCCTTGGTTGGAGTTGTCCCTTGATGACAAGTCATCTTATGCTAGTTTTACAAGCATTTTTCACTTGTTTCATTAGGTTTTATGCACTTTCTTGCACAATAAGTGATTGGAGTGGATTTTCATGATTATTTTGAATCAATCAAACATAATTTATTTTACACAAAATCATAAGGTTTATGCTAGAATTAATTGATTTTATGAATGATGCAAAGATCTTATAATTTTGGTGAGACTTTGATTGCTTGTTTGGTTGCTTGTAGGTGAAAAAATGAAGAGAAAGGGGAAGCAATCAGGGAAGCGTTGCGTTAAGAAGAACACCACGCTCACTAGCAAACAAGGCTAGCGTTCACTTCCAAAGTGAGTGTGGCGCTCACTTTGTCACCTTTTTCGAAGATTTTCAAGTTGGGAGGCAAGCTTGGGCCATCCTATGCACTAAGCAGCGCTCAAAATTAAAGCGTAGTACTCACTAAGGCAGCGCTAATGAAGGGAAGGCACACACCAAATGGTGTAGCACTCAAACAAGTGAGCATAGCGCTCAGTAAGGGAGCGCAACGCTCACTAAGGGAGCGCTAGTTGAGGAAATATGGCACGAGAGGAGCACGCCTAGAGAATGAATGCTGCGATCATTGTTTAAACGGAGCACTCCACTGGAAGCATGCATCCCTGATCCACTTTCATTCAAGGCCAAACCAAAAAGCCCACTCCCAGTGCTTAATGATGGAAATAGAAAATGTATAAATAGGAGCAAGTTTGATTTAAGAAGGACCTTTTTCTGATTACCTTGGAGCATTTTTTTTATTTTTCCTTTCTAGAATTTTAGAATTTGGGGGAATTGGGATCAGATCTAAGTTTGCTTTCTGTATTCATTTTTCTTTTCTTCTGCAACTTTTATTTTCTGTTTTGGGTTTTGAACTGAGATTGAAGAACTCCATTGAAATTCTTTATCTGAGAATCATCTTTTACTTTTCCTTTTTATAGTTCTAAGAATTAGAAATTGGATCTCAATCTTCTGTTATGTTTTCATTTTATTTCTTTTGCAATTTCTTCTTTACTTTTTGGTCAAGAGAGTAATTGAGATCTAGATTTGCTTGCTGTTCTTGTTACTCTCCTGTAATTGTCAAATTTCTCTTTTAGGATTTCATAATTGAGCTAAGCTTTCTTGCTGTTTTGATTCTTCTGCAATTTTTCATTTCTGTTTTAGTTCTTCTACAATTTCTCTTCATCTCATACTTCTTTAATCTACTTCACTTCTATTTTCTAGTTCAATTTGAATCCCAATACCCAAATCCCTTTATTCTTAATTCAATTTAAGTTTCTTGTCAATTTAGATTCAGCAAATTTCAATACCTTGCACTTTAAGTTTCAGTTATTTACCTTTCTTGCAATTTAAGTTTCAGCTCTTTTACTTTCTTGCACTTTAAGTTTCTATAATTTACTTCCTCTGCACTTTAAGATTTTGTCAATTTACCTTCTCCCTTTTATTTCCATGCAATTTTAATTCTGTTAATCAAGTTTCACTCAAATCATCAAATATTCACTTAACTAAATTCATCATCATACTAAAGTTGCTCAATCCATCAATCCCTGTGGGATCGACCTCACTCTTGTGAGTTATTACTACTTGATGCGACCCGGTACACTTGCCGGTGAGTTTGGGTGGAATCATTTTTCCCTCATCATCCCTCCATCCTTGGTTGGAGCTATCTTGCCACCCTAGATTCAAATTACGCCCTTGACTATAGTTGCCACCTTATTGGTGATAACCTTGGTTTGGGCGATTGTAGTAGGCATTAGTAGCCGCTAAGGTATTATCTTCTTAGAGGTTTAGGCATTCATCGGTGTAATGGGTGTAGCAAGAGCAAATTCTGCACACTCTTTGGGGGACCAATTGTTGACTTTGTTGTGGTTGAGGAGGTGGAGATTGTTGTTAGTTAAGTTGAAGTTGCTTGAGAATATTTGTCATTTCTCCCAAGGTTTGGGTAAGGGCGGCGGTCTCACCACTAGTAAAAACTTCATTTATAGCTCTTGGATGGTTGTTTCTTTGTCTAGCGTGTTGGGTGGACTTGGCCAATTCGGTGATCAATTGCCATGCCTCTTCTGCCGTTCTATACTTTGTCAAGGAACCATTGCTTGAGGCATCCAAGAGGATCTTGTCTTGTGGCTTCATTCCTTGGCAAAAATAGCCAATCAACACTAGAGTGTCAATCATATGGAGGGGGCATGAGTCAAGAAGTCTCTGTAACCTTTCCCAATACTCGTATAGAATTTCCATTTCACCTTGGATAATGCGTGAAATTTCTTTCCTCAATTGATCGGTCACTTCCGGAGGAAAGAATTTATATAAGAACTCCCTTCTAAGCAAATTCCAATCATCAACAATCTCATCGGGCAAAGTGTAAAACCACTCTTTGGCTCTTCCCTCAAGTGAGAATGGGAAGGCAAACAACCAAATAGAAAACTCATCGAAACCCTCCCGCCTAGTTGTTGAGCATACACCTAAAAGTCTCTAAGGTGTCTAATAGGATCTTGGGCGGAGAGTCCATGAAACTTGGGTAGAAGATTAATCAAGGCGGTCTTGAGTTCAAAATTAGCATTTAACTCTGGATGTCGCACTTGAAGTGGCTGAAGAACAAAGTCCGGAGCACCGGCTTCCTTGAGAGTGACCCTCCTTAGAGCGGCCATAGTCTCGATACCTAGATCAATAGAAGAGGTATTAGTAGTATCGATGGAAGAGTATATGGTTCCTTCTTCGAATGACGATTCCGATTCAACCTCGGATAAGGTTGGTGAATTGGTAGGAACCCTTACACCACCTCCGAAGGCTAACTTTCTCTGAGCTTGCCTAATATGGAATAAGGTTCTCTCAATTTCGGGATCAAAATTGGCTAAGCTCGGATCCGGTAGTGAACGCGTCATTCAATGAAAGAGGCATAGAGCTCATGACAAGAAAATGCACTAACAAAGATTAATCCTACTAACAATCAAACTAGCAATCAATCAATGAAAAATGCAAGTATTCATATATCAACATATTTACACTAACCAACAACATGGCACATATATGCAACACCCCGGCAACGACACCATTTTGATGAGCTATATTTTGTCGGTATAGAATTCTCCAATGGAATTATGTCGTGTGTATAGTCTAAACCAACAAACTATAACGCATCAAACAAAGAAAATGTGTGTCCACAATTCAAATTAATAACCGAGAGTATTAGTCTCGAGTCATTCTCGCTAGGAGTTGCCCTAAAGTACACATCATTGGCTAGGAATCTCTTGGTGTTTGAGGTTGAATACAAGAAATGTAAACAAGCTTGCATAAAAGTAATGAACAAATAACAATGAAACTAAGGGACACAAGAATTTGAAATCAAGCAAGAGTAAATGACAATCAATCAATATAAAAGCCTTGGCTAGGGTTGAGAATTTGAAGTTGTATCATTATTATCTCCATCAATTGTGATATCAATTGGTCATTGCTCCACTTAGTTAACCTCTAACTATGAAGGAAAGTCAAGTGAAGATAATCAATTTGAGTCCACAAGTCCTAGTCTAATCCTAAAGAGAGACTAGAGTTAGTGTCATTCAAATCAATTAGCAATTTCCAATTGTCAATCAACAAAGGACCTTGATAATTCAAGTGTCTTCAATTACCCAACCCCTAACCCAAGAGTGAAGAACTACTCCATAACTATAGTTGACATTTTAACAAGTATTTGGTGAGCAATAATGGAAGACATCATGAAATTGGGGAAATGAGTTGAATTAAAGCTATCTATTGCAAACAATTAACAACAATAAAAAATTAACAACAATGAAAATGAAATTCCTCAATGTATTAATAGAAATCAAAGTAACAAGGTCTAGATCCAAGATTTACAATACTAGAGTAACAAAAACACTAAATTAAGAGTAGAAGAGAAAGACCTACAACTAGAACAATGTGAAATTAAATCAAATTCAGATCTCACCAAAGGATCCAAGTGCAATTGGAATTGAGAAAGCCAAAAACCTAGAGAGAAGTTGGAGTTTCTCTCTCTAAAACATGTAACTACCCAAAACTAACTCAAAGTGTGTAAAAGATGTGTTCTCCTTTAATCCTTGCTTCCTTTCCCTCTTCTAGACCATTCTTGTCCCTATAAGCTCTGAAATCACTCAACAATTAGATCACGGAATTGAATGATAATAGAGAGAGATCAAAATATAGCCTATTTAGGGCCTAAAAAGCATGTTTTCAACCATCAAGCGAAACTAGGAAGGAAACACAAAACCATGCATTTTATATGGATAAGTGTGATAGAATGTTGATAAAATCTTCTTAATTACGCACAAAATGTACCATGAAATAGTTTTTGTGACAACTAAATTTTTTCATGAGAGGATTATTTGTTGGTTAAGAAACTATACTTGCAATGAGATTTTATTTGTGAAATTCTGTATCAACCAATTTTCCATTCATCAGTATGCCACGCCCCTTGTTGTGAAACTGGCGTGCCACGCCCACTCTTTGGCGTGCCACGCATTCAATGATGCACAAAATCTTCCTCTCTAGCCATTAAAACTGGCGTGCCACACCCAAAACTTGGCGTGCCATGCCCATGACCTGGCGTGCCCGCCCATTTTAGGAAAGGAGTTGGCATGCCACGCCCTCGAGCTGGCGTGCCACGCCCAGGTTTGCAACACTAAAGAAAATGGTCTTTTTCACCTTCAAATTTAATGTCCATTATGGTATGTTATATATTGTTGGAATGCTATTTATGTCAGCTTTCCAATGCCACCAAAATCACATCCTTTGGACCTCTACAACTCAAATTATGTTTCTTTGAAGATAAAGAGGTCAGGCTAGTAACTCTGCAGGGACGTGTTTTGCTCCTTGTGCTTTTGGGGTCAATATCTTCCTCAATTCCCGTGTCTATTATAAAGTGTTATATATGGTTGAAAAGCTCTAGATGTCTAATTTCTAATGGCACTAGAATCACCTCATTTGGAGTTGTGTACCTTAAGATATCTTCATTTAAATTGGAGGAGGTCAGGCTAGCATATGCCCCAGCGTGCCACGCCCATAGTGGGGCTCAAAATCACTCCTTTGGAACTTAAGTACCAATGAAAAGAGATTGATGGGTATAAAAATGATTCCACACAAACTCACCGGCAAGTGTACCGGGTCGCATCAAGTAGTAATTACTCACAAGAGTGAGGTCGATCCCATAGGGATTGATGGATTGAGCAATTTTAGTTAGGTGATGAATTTAGTTAAGTGAATATTTGATGAATTGAGTAATTTTGATTGACAGAAGCTAAATTGCAAGTACATAAAGGTGCAGAAGGTAAATTGAGTAGAAGAATAAAGTGCAGAAGAGGTAAATTGCAAGTAACTTAAAGTGCAAGAAAGTAAAAGAGCTGAAACTTAAATTGCAAAAAAAGTAAATTGCAGTAACTTAAAGTACAAGAAATGTAAATTGCTGAATCTAAATTGCTGAGAAATGTAAATTGCTTGAAGAGTAAAAGGGATTTGGGTGCTGAGATTCAGAATTCAACAAGAAAATGTAAATTGAAGCAAATCAGAAAGCTATTAGATGAAGGGATTCAATTCAGTAGCAAAACAGAAAGGAAAATTGCTTGAAGAAACTACAGCAAGAAGACTTGATTCAATTATGAAATTCTTAAAGAGAAAGTGAAGATCGAATAAGAGAAATGAGATTAGAAAGCAGATCTAGATCTTAATTGCTCTCTTGATCAAGCAGAAAAGTAATTGCATAAGAAATAAAAAAAGAAAACAGTAAATGAAACTTAGATCCAATTCTCCAATTCCCAAAACTATATTAAAGAAAAGCAAAGATGATTCTCAGATCTAGATTTAATGGAATTCTTATATCTCAATTCAGAAACCCAAAAGTAGAAGTTGTAGAAGAAGAAAATGAAAACAGAAAACTAAACTCAGATCTAATTCTTAGAATAATTGAGAAGAAGGGTGAAAGATGATTCTCAGATTTAGAATCAATGGAGCTCTTTAATCTCAATTCCAATTCCAAGAACAGAAAGTAAAAGTTGCAGAAGAAAGAAAATGCAGAAAGAAAACTAGATCCAAATTCCCAAATCCTCAATGAAAATTCAAAAGGGAAAACTAAAAACGAGCTAAAAGTAAAACTAAAAAATGAGTAAAAGGTCCTTTATAAATTGAATTAACTCCTATTTATACACTTTCAATTTTGGTCTTCAAATCTTTGAGTGGGCCTTTTAACTTGTGAAGAAATGGATCCAAGATGGCAATTGATTGAATTTTGGGTTTTAGGCCTACTCTAGTGGAGCGCTCCGTTGGGTTTTGTGAACGTAGCGTTCATGTTCCTTTGGCCAAGCATGCTTTCTTTGTGGGCTTAGCTCTCCTAGCGTTCACTAAGTGAGCGCTGCGCTCAAATTTTGAGCGCTACTCCTTGTTGCTTCAATGTGTGCCCTCTCTTCGACACTTGGTGTTCCCTCTTGTGGGTGCTGCGCTTCCTTTATTTCCTTGGCGAGGGCCACGAGAATGCTCACACTTGTGAGCGTAGCGCTCACTTCTTTGAGCGCTCCTTGCTTTGGCCTTGATTTCCTTGCTTCTAAGGCACGAGAATGCTCATAATTGTGATCGTAGCGCTCACTTCTTTGAGCGCCAGCCTTTGATATGTGTCTTCCTTGGTTTAATGCGCGCCCAGCTTCCCTTAGGTTAGTGCCCGAAAATGCTCACACTTGTGAGCGTAGCGCTCACTTCTTTGAGCGCTCCTTGTGAACGTTGGCCTTTGTTGAGCGCTCCCTTGGTTGAGCGCTGGCCTTCCTTCCTTGTTCCCCTTGGTGCCATGCCCTCCTTTCTTCATCTGCAAGCAACCAAACAAACATGTCAAAGTATCACCTAATTCACAAGGCTTCTAAATCATTTATAAAATCAACTAATTCTACCATAAACCCTATGATTTTGTGTCAAATGAATGATGGTTGATTGAATTAACATAATCATGAAAATCCACTCCAAATCACTTACTTATTGTGTAAGAAAGTGCATAAAACCTAATGCAACAAGTGAAAAATACGTCTAAAACTAGCATAAGATGACTTGTCATCACAACACCAAACTTAAACCTTGCTTGTCCCCAAATAAGCATTAAACATTGAGAAGAAATGAAATGAAATAGAGAAGCATACATGTCCTTATTTAGCAGATAATAGAATTTGAACTCTGGGGTTTTATGCAGAAAAAAATGCAGCTCACTTATTCCTTGCTGCTAGATAAGAGATGTTTCTTTGAGGATTCACTAAAGTTTTTGTCATAATGCCTTGCTTTTTGATTGATCCCTTTTAGTTTTTCCTTCTTTCTTTTGCTTAGAAAGCTTATTTCTTAATGACAACTCAGTGTCAAGTGTTGCAGTAGTCTTTTGACTCAATTTTGCTCAACAATTCTCTACTACAGACACTTGGCTCACAAATCTTCTTAGGAACATTGATGCCTAGTATCTCTTTGGATCACTAAGTGCTTTGTGGCTAGGTTGCTCTTGATGATGGACTTTCGGTTGGTAATTGATGAGCGGATAATTTATACGCTTTTTGGCATTGTTTTTAGTATATTTTTAGTAGGATCTAGTTACTTTTAGGGATGTTTTTATTAGTTTTTATGCTAAATTCACATTTCTGGACTTTACTATGAGTTTGTGTGTTTTTCTGTGATTTCAGGTATATTCTGGCTAAAATTGAGGGACTTGAGCAAAAATCAGATTCAGAGGTTGAAGAAGGATTGCAGATGCTGTTGGATTTTGACCTCCCTCCACTCAAAGTGGATTTCCAGGAGCTACAGAACTCCAAATGGCGCGCTCTGAATTGAGTTGGAAAGTAGACATCCAGGGCTTTCCAGCAATATATAATAGTCCATACTTTGATTAAGGATAGACCACGTAAACTGGCGATGAACACCAGTTCCATGCTGCATTCTGGAGTCAAACGCCAGAAACAGATTGCAAAGTGGAGTTAAACGCCAGAAACAGGTTTCAAACTGGCGTTCAACTCCAAGAGAAGCCTCTACATGTGTAAAGCTAAATGCTCAGCCCAAGCACACACCAAGTGGGCCCCAGAGGTGGATTTCTGAATCATTTACTCATTTCTATAAACCCTAGTAACTAGTTTAGTTTAAATAGGACTATTTACTATTGTATTTAGATTCTCTTTGATTAGTTTTATGCTATCGGAGACCTTTATGGGGGCTGGCCATTCGGCCATGCCTGACTTTTCAATTATGTATTTTCAACGGTAGAGTTTCTACACACCATAGATTAAGGTGTGGAGCTCTGCTGTTCCTCATGAATTAATACAAAGTACAACTGTTTTTCAATTCAATTCAACTTATTCCGCTTCTAAGATGTTCATTCGCACCCAAGAACATGATGAATGTGATGATTATGTGACGCTCATCATCATTCTCACTTATGAACGCGTGCCTGACAAACACTTCCATTCTACATGCAAACAAACTAGAATGAGTATCTCTTGGATATCTAATACAGGGGACCAAGTCCGAGTTATTAGTGTCTTCGTGGTATAAGTTAGAACCCATGGACGGCCATTCTTGAGAATCCGGAAAGTCTAAACCTTGTCTGTGGTATTCCGAGTAGGATTCAGGGATTGAATGACTGTGACGAGCTTCAAACTCGCGAGTGCTGGGCGTAGTGACAGACGCAAAAGGATAGTAAATCCTATTCTAGTATGATCGAGAACCGACAGATGATTAGCCATGCAGTGACAGTGCATTGGACCATTTTCACTGAGAGGACAGGTGGCCATTGATAACGGTGATGCCTAACATACAGCTTGCCATGGAAAGGAGTAGGACTGATTGGATGAAGACAGCAGGAAAGCAGAGGTTCAGAGGAAATGTTTTTAAGAGGTTCAGAGGTTCAGAGATTCAGAGGTTCAGAGGAAATGTTCTTATTTTCGAAAAAAAAATACAAAAAAAAAATGTTTTTACAAAATCATAAAATCAAAAAATATTTTTTGTGTTTCTTGTTTGAGTCTAGAGTTAAGTTTTAAGTTTGGTGTCAATTGCATCTTTTTAATTTTCAAAAAATTATTTTAGAAAATTTCATGCATTGTATTCTTCATGATCTTCAAGTCGTTCTTGGCCAGTCTTCTTGTTTGATCTTCATATTTTCTTGTTTTGTGTCTTTTCTTGTTTTTCATATGCATTCTTGAATTATTAATGTCTAAAGAATAAAAATTTTTTAAGTTTGGTGTCTTGCATGTTTTCTTTTCTTGAAAATTTTTCAAAAATAAGTTCTTGGTGTTCATCTTGACATTCAAAGTGTTCTTGGTGTTCAACTTGACATTCATAGTGTTCTTGCATGCATCACATGTTTTGATCCAAAATTTTCATGCATTGAGTCTTTTTGATGTTTTTCTCTTTCATCATTAAAAATTCAAAAATCAAAAAAATATCTTTCCCTTTTTTCACTCATAAATTTTCGAAAATTTGAGTTGAATTTTTCAAAACTTTTTAAAATTTAGTTGTTTCTTATGAGTCAAATCAAATTTTCAATTTAAAAATCTTATCTTTTCAAAATCTTTTTCAAAAGATCAAATCTTTTTCATTTTTCTTATTTATTTTCGAAAATTTTAAAAATATTTTTCAAAAATCTTTTTCTAAATTTTATCTCATAATTTTCGAAAATATTATAAACAATTAATGTTTTGATTCAAAAATTTCAAGTTTGTTACTTTCTTGTGAAGAAAGATTCAAACTTTAAGTTCTAGAATCATATCTTGTGATTACTTGTGAGTCAAGTTATTAATTTTGATTTTAAAATTCAAATCTTTTTCAAAATTAATTTTAATCATATCTTTCTATCATATCTTTTTAAATCATATCTTTTTCAAAAAAATTTGATTTTAAAATATCTTTTCTAACTTCTTATCTTCTTATCTTTTCAAAATTGATTTTCAAATCTTTTTCAACTAACTAATTAACTTTTTGTTTGTTTCTTATCTTTTTCAGAACCACCTAACTACTCTTCCCTCTCTAATTTTCGAGAATGCCTCCCTCTTTTTCAAAAATTCTTTTTAATTAATTAATTGTTTTAAATTTTAATTTTAATTTTATTTCCCCTTTAATTTTCGAAAATCATCAACTCCTTTTCAAAAATTATTTTCGAAAATTTCTCACTCTCATCTTCTTCTATTTATTTAATTATTTACTAACACTTCTCTTTATCTCATATCTCTGCTCCTATCCTCGCCCTTGTGTTTGGATTATCCATTCTTCTTCACTCTTATTCCCTTTCTTCTTCTACTAACAATAAGGAACCTCTTTACTGTAACATAGAGGATTCATCTTCTTTCTTGTTCTCTTCTCTTTCATATGAGCAGGGATAAGGAAAAGGGCATTCTTGTTGAAGCTGATCCAGAACCTGAAAGGACTCTGAAGAGGAAACTAAGAGAAGCTAAAATACAACAATCTAGAGACAACCTTACTGAAATTTTCGAACAAGAAAAGGAGATGGCAGCCGAACCTAACAACAACAATGCAAGGAGGATGCTTGGTGACTTCACTGCACCTAATTCCAATTTACATGGAAGGAGCATCTCAATCCCTGCCATTGGAGCAAACAATTTTGAGCTTAAACCTCAATTAGTTTCTCTGATGTAACAGAACTACAAGTTTCATGGACTTCCATCTGAAGATCCTTTTCAGTTCTTAACTGAGTTCTTGCAGAGCTGTGATACTGTTAAGACCAATGGGGTTGACCCCGAGGTCTACAGGCTTATGGTTTTCCCGTTTGCTGTAAGAGACAGAGCTAGAGTATGGTTGGACTCTCAACCTAAAGATAGCCTGAACTCTTGGGATAAGCTGGTCACGGCTTTCTTAGCCAAGTTCTTTCCTCCTCAAAAGCTTAGTAAGCTTAGAGTGGATGTTCAAACCTTCAGATAGAAAGAAGGTGAATCCCTCAATGAAGCTTGGGAGAGATACAAGCAACTGACCAAAAAGTGTCCTTCTGACATGCTTTCAGAATGGACCATCCTGGATATATTCTATGATGGTCTGAATTAGCTAAGATGTTGTTGGATACTTCTGTAGGTGGATCCATTCACCTAAAGAAAACGCCTGCAGAAGCTTAAGAACTCATTGACATGGTTGCTAATAACCAGTTCATGTACACTTCTGAGAGGAATCCTGTGAGTAATGGGACGCCTCAGAAGAAGGGAGTTATTGAAATTGATACTCTGAATGCCATACTGGCTCAGAACAAAATATTAACTCAGAAAGTCAATATTATTTCTCAGAGTCTGAATGGAATGCAAGCTGCATCCAACAGTACTCAAGAGGCATCTTCTGAGGAAGAAGCTTATGATCCTGAGAACCCTGCAATAGCAGAGGTGAATTACATGGGTGAACCCTATGGAAACACCTATAATCCCTCATGGAGAAATCACCCAAATCTCTCATGGAAGGATCAACAAAAGCCTCAACAAGGCTTTAATAATGGTGGAAGAAACAAGTTTAGCAATAGTAAGCCTTTTCCATCATCCACTCAGCAAAAGACAGAGAGTTCTGAGCAGACCCCATCTAGCTTGGCAAACATAGTCTCTGATCTATCTAAGGCCACTCTAAGTTTCATGAATGAAACAAGGTCCTCTATTAGAAATTTGGAAGCACAAGTGGGCCAGCTGAGTAAAAGGATCACTGAAACCCCTCCTAATACTCTCCCAAGCAATACAGAAGAAAACCCAAAAGGAGAGTGCAAGGCCATTGAATTGATCATCATGGCCGAACCTGCAAGGGAGGGAGAGGACGTGAATCCCAGTGAGGAAGACCTCCTGGGACGTCCAGAGATCAATAAGGGGCTTCCCTCTGAGGAACCAAAGGACTCTGAGGCTGATCTGGAGACCAGAGAGATTCCATTAAACCTCCTTATGCCATTCATGAGCTCTGATAAGTATTCTTCTTCTGAAGAGAATGAGGTTGTTACTGAAGAACAAGTTGCCAAGTACCTTAGTGCAATCATGAAGCTGAATGCCAAATTATTTGGTAATGAGACTTGGGAAGATGAACCTCTCTTGCTCACCAATGAACTGAGTGATTTGGATCAACTGAGATTACCTCAGAAGAAACAGGATCCTGAAAATTTCTTAATACCTTGTACCATAGGCACCATGACTTTGAGAAGGCTCTGTGTGACCTTGGATCAGGGATAAACCTCATGCCACTCTCTGTAATGGAGAAACTGGGAATCCTTGAGGTACAGGCTACCAATTTCTCATTAGAGATGGCAGACAAATCCATGAAAATGGCTTATCGACTAGTAGAGGATGTGTTAGTAAAGGTTGAAGGCCTTTACACCCCTGCTGATTTCATAATCCTAGATACCGGGAAGGATGAGGATGAATCCATCATCCTTGGAAGACCCTTCCTAGGCACAGCAAGAGCTGTGATTGATGTGGACAGAGGAGAGTTGGTCCTTCAACTAAATGAGGACAACCTTATGTTTAAGGCCCAAGGCTATCCTTCTGTAACAATGGAGAGGAAGCATGAAAAGCTTCTCTCAATACAGAGTCAAACAAAGCCCCCACAATCAAACTCAAAGTTTGGTGTTTGGAGGCCCCAGCCAAACTCTAAGTTTGGTGTTGGGAGTCTATAAAATTGACCTGATCACCTGTGTGGCTCCGTGAGAGCCCACTCTCAAGCTATTGACATTAAAGAAGCGCTTGTTGGGAGGCAACCCAATTTTTATTTATTTAATTCTACTTTTATTTTTATTGTTATTTTATATTTTATTAGGTTCATGATCATGTGGAGTCACAAAATAAATACAAAAATTAAAAACAAAATCAAAAACAGCAGAAGAAAAATCACACCCTGGAGGAAGGGCTTACTGGTGTTTAAACGCCAGTAAGGAGCATTTGGCTGGCGTTCAACGCCAGAACAGAGCATGGATCTGGCATTGAATGCCAGAAACAAGCAACATCCTGGCGTTTAAACGCCAGGAATACACCCTAAGAAGAGCTGGCGCTGAACGCCAGAAACAAGCATGATGCCAGGGCATCTTGGCCAGTTTCACTAACCTTTTCTTTACTATTTTTAGGGTAGTTTCATGTATTTCTTTAGGAAATAAGCTAGTTTTGGGTAGATATTCACCTACACCTTGATTCAAGCATACATTGTGCATTTTACATTATTTCATGAGGATTTTGCATGAATTTGGTGACAAATTGTATGCTGCATTACCCATGACTTGGACTAGAACTTTGATGCACTCTGTTGCTTGATTTCAGAACCAAAGGAAGCAAGGAAAGGGAGGTAACTTGCAAGGTTAATGAGAAAAGTGATTGCCAATAACACTCTCAAAGCCATCATTGCCTACGTTAAGAGTCACGTTAACTAAGTTAACGTGCACTCTAACGTGGAGAAGGGAAGTTGAGCCAACGTTAGTGACACTTAACATTGTCACTAACGTTGGCAAACACTCATGAGTGGTCAAGTTAGAGCCCACGTTAACCTAGTTAACGTGGCCTCTAATGTTAAAGGGGGAAGAGAAGCCAACGTTAGTGACATTCAACATTGTCACTAACGCTGGCCTAAGGATGCAGCACACCACGTTAACTCCTACGTTAACCTGGTTAACGTGGGAGCTAACGTAAGAAGTGAGAGTTGTCGACAACGTTAGTGACACTCAACATTGTTACTAACATTGGAAGCAACCACATAACCCCTCAAGGAGCCACGTTAACTTCCACGTTAAGTTAGTTAACATGGAAGCTAACGATGAGGAATGAATGATGAGCCAACGTTAGTGACACTCAACATTGTCACTAACGTTGGGATGGCTAAGAATGGCCACGTTAGAAGCCACGTTAACCTAGTTAACGTGGACTCTAACGTGAGATCTAGGGTCACATTGGAACGTTAGTGACAATGTTGAGTGTCACTAACGTTCTCGAAGGTTGGCAAGGCCACGTTAGAAGCCACGTTAACCTAGTTAACGTGGACTCTAACGTGAAGCAAAAAGGGGCACACTGGAACATTAGTGACAATGTTGAGTGTCACTAACGTTCTCGAAGGTTGGCAAAGCCACGTTAGAAGCCACGTTAACCTAGTTAACGTGGACTCTAATGTGAGGCAAAGGGGTACATTGGAACATTAGTGAAAATGTTAAGTGTCACTAACGTTCTCGAACTTATACTTTCACTAAATGTTAATACCCCTAATGCCCTGAGCTAAAGTCTCTGCCCACTTAGCACTTTCTCTCTGCAAGTAAAGCCAAGCCCAAATGAAGAAAAGAACTGCTTCAAACTCAAGATCCAAAGGCCCAAGACTTGAAGAGCAAACTAGAAGTTGAGAAGAGTAGTATATATAGGAGTAGCTTTGAATTGTTAAAGAAGTTCTGGAGGCTGGAAAAAGAGAACTACTCTCTGTATTCTACCTTCTCTACATTTTCATGACCAAGGACTTGGCTATTGATCAAGACTTGAGAGATTGAATTGCAAGAAATTGTAATTCAATCAATTAAGATTGCCAAGGAGATCAATGAGTGCATTGATTAAGGAAGCGATGAAAATGAACTTGATCCGGAGAATTGCAACATCTCCTAAGCCCAATGAACTCCCCATCTCTGATCTTACCCATTGTCTTTAATTTCTGCCATTTACTTTTATGAGCAAATCCCCCATTCCCATTTATAATTCTGCAATTTATTTTCAGTCATTTACTTCCAGTCCTTTAATTCTAGCATTTACTTTTCTGTTATTTACATTCCCGCCATTTTATTTTCTGCAACTCTCAACCCAAATTCTGGATTCGCTCAACTAGAACATTCTTCTAATTAAAGTTGCTTGATCAATCAATCCCTGTAGGATTTGACCTCACTCTATTTTGAGTTTTTACTTGACGACAAATTCGGTACACTTGCCGAAGGGATATTTATTGAGAGATAAGTTTCCACCCGTATCAAGTTTATGGCGCCGTTGCCGTGGATTGATTGTGCATCAACAATGATTAAATTGGAAGATCACTAGATTGAGCATTTTTATTTTGTGAATTTCATTTTCTGTTTGAGTGATTTACTTTTTGTTTTAGTTAAACTTCTTCCCTTCGCCCTCTACTCTTTTGTTTTTATTTGTTATTTTCAATTCTATTTGCTAACCCACAAACTGTTTGATATATTGCATCACCCACAACTAACAG
>NC_029789.2:78268618-78270167 GCF_000816755.2 Arachis ipaensis | reverse complement strand
AGGATAGAAGAGTTTTGGGCTCTTACATCAATCCAAACCCAGGCAATTGTGGAAGTAGCATCCAAAAGCCAACAATCCATGCCAACAACTTTGATCTTAAACCACAGCTCATTACCCTTGTTCAGAACAACTGTTCGTTTGGAGGAGGTGTTCAAGAAGACCCCAATCAACATTTAACCACCTTCCTGAGAATATGTGACACAGTGAAGTCTAATGGTGTTCACCCTGACGCCTATAGACTGCTCCTATTTCCATTCTCACTTAGGGACAAAGCAGCCAAGTGGCTGGAATCTTTCCCAAGGGAAAGCTTGACAACTTGGGAAGACGTGGTGAACAAATTCTTAGCAAGATTTTACCCTCCTCAACGAATCAATAGGCTGAGAGCTGAGGTCCAAACTTTCAGGCAACAAGATGGTGAGACTCTATATGAAGCATGGGAGAGGTTCAAGGACTTAACAAGGAGATGTCCACCTGACATGTTCAACGAATGGGTGCAGCTGCACATTTTCTATGAAGGACTCTCTTATGAGTTAAAGAAGGCCGTAGACCATTCATCCGGAGGATCTTTGAACAAGAAGAAGACTACTGAGGAAGCCATAGATGTTATTGAAACAGTAGCAGAGAACGACTACTTCTATGCTTCCGAAAGAGGGAACACAAGAGGAGTAATGGAGCTAAACAATGTAGATGCTCTGTTGGCCCAAAACAAGCTCATTACCCAGCAGCTGGCTGACCTCACCAAGAAGATGGAGATGAACCAAGTAGCAGCAATCTCCACTTCATCAACAACCCAAGAAGGAGTGAATGAAGAAGCAGAGGGGAGTCAGGAGCAAGCCAACTACATTGGGAATTCACCGAGGAAAAACTATGATCCATACTCCAAGACCTACAACCCTGGATGGAGAAACCACCCAAACTTTGGGTGGGGAAGTGAGCAAGATCAAAACCAAGATCAGAGACGCTACAACTCCAACAACAATGCAGCTCACCAGCAATTCACACAGAGGACATCTCAACACCCCCACAACAACACTTCTCCACATACCTATCAAAACCAAAACAGCACATCTACTCCGAATCACTCATCAATTGATGACAAGCTCTCTAAGATTGAAGCCTTACTTGAAGGAATATGTCAAGAGATTCAAGAAAATAAGGTGTTCAAAGAGGAGGTGCGAGCGAATATTAAGAACCAGGGAGAGACCATTAGGAAGCTGGAATTCCAGGTGGGATATTTAGCTGAGAAGATTCCCAAACCTACTGATAGCTTCCCAAGTGACACGGAGAAAAACCCCAAAGGAGAAGCAAAGAAAGTAAGATGGGAAGATTGCAAAATGGTCACTGCGAGTGATCAAGAGACTGAAAACAAGCAAGGGAAACTTTGCAAACAACCTGAAGACAACTCAACAAAGGAGGAGGATAGAGATCGCCAAGAACCAGAAATCTCACAACAAGAGCTGCTGAAGCTCTATGCACCCTTCCATCAACTGCTCAATGGTGCTGTGGGAAAAAGAATATACTCAAGGTTCCTAGACTTGTTTGCTTCTCT
>NC_029789.2:78257669-78268595 GCF_000816755.2 Arachis ipaensis | reverse complement strand
AGCTAATATTGAGAATCCATGATGAACGACTCAGCTTCAATGTTTTCAAACTCTCACAAGAAACAGATCAAGAGGACAAGGAACTAAGCATGAATGATAATGAGACACTGAAGGAGGAAACAAGCATTGAAGCACAGCCAGTTCATTCTGAGATACCCTTAATAGATAAACAAGGAAAATAGCAATTGCCACAGCTGAAGGAAAAGTTGGAGGAACCTAAACCTCTAGAGGCAGGTGAAGACAGCATCACAACTCCTGGAAAAAAAGAGGTCACCAAGGGGAAGGCAACCTCAAAAGAAACAAAGAAGAAGGTACCAAGGAGATGGAAGAACAAGAAGATCCCTACGGAAGACTTCTCTCCAGGGGATAGAGTTGTCTCAGCTTACTTCCCAGATATTCCCCCTAATCTCCCCACTGTACCATCTCAGTTACCCAAGGTCTTCACTATCAACAGAGTTCTTTCCCTGGAACATGTGGAGATCATTGATCCAACCAATGGATATAAGTCCACAGCAAGAGGGGAGGACTTTAAGCACTACCAACCTCCCTGATGAGGGAAAAACGTCAAGCTAGTGACCCTAAAGAAGCGCTTCATGGGAGGCAACCCATGTTTTATATGTTTTTAAAATAATGAATAAATCAATGTTTGTGAATTTCAACCCAAACTTGACAAACACTTGGTGCAATCTTTATCATGCAGTATATAGTGAAGAACAAGTTTGGTGTTCAAAGCAAACCAAGATGCATGCTAGTCTTGGGAGCTTTGAACAAACTTTTCATCACATTGCTTCAAACTAAGTTTGGTGTCACCCCATGGTGCCACCAAAATGCATAAGGATATACAAGTAGTTAGTTAGTTGAAATTCATAAATAAACAAACTCTTTTTCTTCTATTTATTATTCTAGCCGTAGAGTTTAATTTCTATGATATTAATTTCCTTATTTTAAATCTTTATAGGAAAGGAAAAGAAGCATAAAAAGGGGATTGATTGGACAATTAAATGGGGGAGAGTTCGCCACTTAATGAAGAGCACTACACACATGTCTCAAGAGGGAACGCATGGGGAAACGCTGCCATGCAACATTGGAGAAAGAAGACCCTTGAAGACCGAACCAATCACTCTCATTAAGTGATGATCCTTGTCCTTCCTTCATACACAACCCCAACCGTCCATCAAGCAACAATCCTTGCAATCCACACCTTCCACCCACTCATGATCTCCCTATATAAGTGAACCTTAGTGCATGATCATTCCTCACACTCAAATTCTCACTCTCCACACTTCATACTTTCGGCTTGCTCAAACCCCTTCATCACACTCTGTCCTAGCCAACCTATTCCTCATCTCTCCGTATCCTCCAACCTCCATCTCAAAACAGCAACTCAATTCATGGCATCATCAAGGTCAAAGAGGCAAAAGAGGAAGGAACCCATGGAGAGTGTTCCTTTCGATGAGAAGAAATTCAAAACTGCCTTTCATGAACGTGAATTCGAACGGATAAGGGCGAGAAAGATATTGCCAGAGTTAATCTTCCAAATCAATGCAGATGAGTCACCACAAATTCTGGAGAAAATCGAACAGAGGGGGTGGCAATTGCTCACAAGTCCAGAGGGGAAGATCAATGGAAACCTCATCAAATAATTTTATGCGAATGTAGTAAGAGAGGAGACCTGAGCCCTGAAGCCAAGGGGTGGTTTGAACTTGTGAGGAGGTCCATTCTACCAGCTGCAAATAATTCAGAGGTAAACATCAATCGAGCTACTATGGTGCATTGCTTAATACAAGGTGGGGAAATCAATGTGAATGAGCTCATCGCCGAAGGGATTCAAGATTCGGCTGAGAAGGTTGATTCAGGTGCAAGGCTTTGGTACCCCAGCACCATTCTCCGCTTATGCAATAAGGCCAAGGTAGTATTTGAGGACAGCAATCCAGACTGGGTGAACCTAGGCAGGCTAGTTACACTCGAGCGATTGGTTTATACTACACCTACTCAACAACAAAGAAGACCACAAATAGGAAAAGCAAAAGCAAAAGAAAGTGTTCACCAAGAGGAACCTCATCAGGAAGAATATCAACAAGGAGAGTATTCTGATCCAGCCAACTTGAACATGAGTCACCTTCTAAGAGCCATTAAGGATTTGGGGATGAGACATATGGAAGGACAAGAGCAAATACTGAACCTTCAAACCAACTGGCTGAGCCAACAGGAAGCATGGCAAAAACAACAAATGGAGCAGCAGCAGGAACACTACTCCAGGCTCACTCAAGCCATCAACCAAGTGAATGAGAGGCAAGAGCTTCAAGAGAAGCACTTGCAAGAACTCAACCAGCGGCAGATAGCCCAAATGAAAACTTTCAATTAGTTCAGTGTACTCAATGAAGGAAGGCAACTACATACGGAGGAGTTCTATGTGAACACTCAAGCCAAGTTGAACTACATGACTAGTAATATGCATCAGCTACACTATGCCATCCCTACATATGATGTGGTCCAAAAAGATTTTGTAGAACAAGAAGAGAGGAAGGTGAAACAGCAAAAGGAGACACTCAAGAAGAAGATGGAAGATGGTGGTTTCTGGAAGAAGCTGCTTGGAAAAGGCAAAGGAAGTGGGAGCACAAGCACTCAAGAGAGACACAATGAGGATAAGCAAGGATGGGAGCATGGGCATCCACATGAATGAAAGGTGGTGGAGTTCTTTTTAGTCCATCGTTTTCTATGCTTTAAAATAAGGAAGATCTTGTATGAAATAGAACCTGCTTCCATGTTATGTTTAAACTTTTTAAATTCTATCTTTTAAGTTTTCTTTCTGAATAGGTCCATGATTTCTGGTTTAAATGTCACTGCATCTTTCCCTTATTTACTTGTAAGCTTGTCCATTTTTAATCAAATGAAGAAGAGAATGTTTATGTTTTTTTTTAAATACCAGAATAGAGTTCATAATGTGGAAGTGCATTCATGAATCTTTGGGGTAGTCATAAGTTAGCTAAGTTGGTTCAACCACAAGGCTAGGAGGACAACTATCTATCCTGAATACTTGACTTTGGATATGCCCATGAGACTAAGTTAATAACAAGATCCTAATAAGAGAAAAGGGAAAGAACAATAGAAGTGAAAAACAAAAGAAAAAGAGTAAGCAATAAGGCTAGGCACCAATGGTTTGGACCTTAAGACAAGTGTCTGTGGTGCTCCTGTGTGAGGGATCTACTTGGATGAATAAGCTCTCAGGGGTGCTTTATCCATTGCCCATGTTAAGAGTCACGTTAACTAAGTTAACGTGCACTCTAACGTGGAGAAGGGAAGTTGAGCCAACGTTAGTGACAATTAACATTGTCACTAACGTTGGCAAACACTCATGAGTGGCTACGTTAGAGCCCACGTTAACCTAGTTAACGTGGCCTCTAACGTTAAAGGGGGAAGAGAAGCCAACGTTAATGACATTCAACATTGTCACTAACGTTGGCCTAAGGATGCAGCACACCACGTTAACTCCCACGTTAACCTAGTTAACGTGGCCTCTAACGTTAAAGGGGGAAGAGAAGCCAACGTTAATGACATTCAACATTGTCACTAACGTTGGCCTAAGGATGCAGCACACCACGTTAACTCCCACGTTAACCTAGTTAACGTGGGAGCTAACGTAAGAAGTGAGAGTTGTCGACAACGTTAGTGATACTCAACATTGTCACTAATGTTGGAAGCAACCACACAAACCCCCAAGGAGCCACGTTAACTTCCACATTAACTTAGTTAACGTGGAAGCTAACGATGAGGAATGAATTGGGTTTGGATGGGTATGTGACTTTAACCCTCTCAATACTTGGTTTGGGAAATGCATGTGGTATAATCAGTGATCATACTTCATCTCTTCTCATGAGCAATTGACCAAGGAATTGGCTATTGATCAAGACTTGAGAGATTGAATTGCAAGAAATTGTAATTCAATCAATTAAGATTTCCAAGGAGATCAATGAGTGCATTGATTAAGGAAGAGATGAAAATGAACTTGATCCGGAGAATTGCAACATCTCCTAAGCCAAATGAACTCCCCATCTCTGATCTTACCAATTCTCTTTAATTTCTGCCATTTACTTTTATGAGCAAATCCCCCATTCCCATTTACAATTCTGCAATTTATTTTCAGTCATTTACTTCCAGTCCTTTAATTCTAGCATTTACTTTTCTGTTATTTACATTCCCGTCATTTTATTTTCTGCAACTCTCAACCCAAATTCTGGATTCGCTCAACTAGAACATTCTTCTAATTAAAGTTGCTTGATCAATCAATCCCTGTGGGATTCGACCTCACTCTATTGTGAGTTTTAACTTGACGACAAATTCGGTACACTTGCCGAAGGGAGATTTTTTTAGAGACAAGTTTCCACCCGCATCAAAGCATGAAGCTGGCGTTCAACGCCAGAAACATGCTGCACATGGGCGTTGAACGCCCAGAACAAGCATCACTTCGGCGTTTAAACGCCAGAAATGCATACAAAGGCATTTTGCATGCCTAATTGGTGCAGGGATGTAAATCCTTGACATCTTAGGATCTGTGGACCCCACATGATCACTTCAAGATTTGTGGACCCCACAGGATCCCCACCTACCTCCACTCATATTCTCCCCTCTTTTCATTCATCCTCTCTTCCCAATAAACACCCTTCCCCAAAACCTTTCACCAATCACCTCAATCTCTCTTCCCTATTACCACCTACCACCACTCACATCCATCCACTCTTCCTCATAAACCCCACCTACTTTCAAAATTCAAAATCACTTTCCCACCCAAACCCACCCACTACGGCCGAACCTACTCCCTCTCCCCTCACTATATAAACCCCTCCATCCCTCCTTCATTTTCACACCACACAACCTATCCCCTCTATCTTGGCCGAATACACCTCCCCCTCATTCTCCTCCATATCTTCTCTTCTTCTTCTTCTTTTCTTTCTTCTCTTGCTCGAGGGCGAGCAATATTCTATGTTTGGTGTGGTAAAAGCATAAGCTTTTTGTTTTTCCATTACCATTGATGGCACCTAAGACCGGAGAAACCTCTAGAAAAGGGAAAGGGAAGACAAAAGCTTCCACCTCCGAGTCATGGGAGATGGAAAGATTCATCTCCAAAGCCCATCAAGACCACTTCTATGATGTTGTGGCCAAGAAGAAGGTGATCCCCAAGGTCCCTTTCAAACTCAAGAAAAATGAGTATCCGGAGATCTGACATGAGATCCAAAGAAGTGGTTGGGAAGCCCTAACCAACCCCATTTAACAAGTTAGAATCCTAATGGTTCAAGAGTTCTATGCAAACGCATGGATCACTAGGAACCATGATCAAAGTGTGAACCCGAATCCAAAGCATTGGCTCACCATGGTTCGGGGGAAATACTTAAATTTTAGTCCGGAAAATGTAAGGCTGGCGTTCAACCTACCAATGATGGAAGAAAACGCACGCCCCTACATAAGAAGAGTCAACTTTGATCAAAGGTTGGACCAAGTTCTCATGGACATATGTGTGGAAGGAGCTCAATAGAAGATTGACTCAAAAGGCAAACCGGTTCAGCTGAGAAGATTGGACCTTAAGCCTGTAGCTAGAGGATGGTTGGAGTTCATTCAACGCTCAATCATTTCCACTAGCAACCGGTCTGAGGTTACTGTAGACCGGGCCATCATGATCCATAGTATCATGATTGGGGAGGAAGTAGAAGTTCATGAGATTATACCTCAAGAACTCTACAAGGTGGCTGACAAATCCTCCACTATGGCAAGGTTGGCCTTTCCTCACCTCATTTTCCATCTATGTAATTCGGCTGGGATTGACATAGAGGGAGATATCCTCATTGATGAGGACAAGCCCATCACTAAGAAAAGGATGGAGCAAACAAGAGAGCCTATTCATGGATCTCAAGAGACGCATGAAGGAGCTCATCACCAAGAAATCCCTGAGATGCCTCAAGGGATGCACTTTTTTCCACAAGAATTTTTGGGAGCAAATCAACACCTCCCTAGGAGAATTAAGTTCCAACATGGGACAACTAAGGGTGGAACATCAAGAGCACTCCATCATCCTCCATGAAATTAGAGAAGATGAAAGAGCAATGAGGGAGGAGCAACAAAGACAAGGAAGAGACATAGAAGAGCTCAAGGACATCATTAGTTCTTCAAGAAGAAAACGCCACCATCACTAAGGTGGACTCATTCCTTGTTCTTAAATTTTTTGTTTTTCGTTTTTTTATGTTAAATGTTTATCTATGTTTGTGTCTTCATTACATGATCATTAGTATTTAAGTGTCTATGCCTTAAAGCTATGAATGTCCTATGAATCCATCACCTCTCTTAAATGAAAAATGTTTTTAATTCAAAAGAACAAGAAGTACACGAGTTTTGATGACAAGTCATCTTAGCCTAGTTTCACTAGTCTTTTTCCTTTGTTTTCATTTAGTTTTATGCACTTTCTTGAACCATAAGTAAGCAAATTGGGTAGAATTTCATGTTTCCTTTGATTCAATCAACCATGGAAGAATTAATGCAATTTCATGAGATTTTGTGCTATAATTGTCATATACTATGAAAGAATAACAATCTCATGATTTTGAGCATAGCTTTGATATGTTTGGTTGATTGATGATAGGAAAAAAGAGCTTTGAAGAAGGTTGAAGAAAGAAGGAATGGCTAGGAGCAAGAGAGAACAAAAATCTTGAGCCAAAGTTTGCCTCAAACTTTAGCTCAAACTTTTGGAAAAGTTGAAATCTCCCTGGAAGAAGCAAAAGCTTGTGCCAACGTTTGCCTCAAGCTTTTTGGCAAACGTTGGCGCCACACACTAATCACCCAGGAGAGCAAAAGTTTGCGCCAACGTTTGCCTCAGACATTTTGGCAAACGTTGGCGCCACAAGGCATACAAGAAGGCTCAACGTTTGGCTCAAAGTTTGACCTCAAACTTTAGCCCAAACGTTGATAGCAGCAAAAGGGGGCAGCTGATATGAAAAGCTTGAGCCAAAGTTTGCCTCAAACTTTAGCTCAAACTTTTGGAAAAGTTGAAATCTCCCTGGAAGAAGCAAAAGTTTGCGCCAATGTTTGCCTCAAGCTTTTTGGCAAACGTTGGCACCACACACCAACACCCTGGAGGAGAAAAGCTTGCGCCAACGTTTGCCTCAAGCTTTTTGGCAAACATTGGCGCCACACATGCATACAAGGTGATCAACGTTTGGCTCAAAGTTTGACCTCAAACTTTAGCCCAAACGTTGATAGCAGCAAAAGGGGGCAGCTGATATGAAAAGCTTGAGCCAAAGTTTGCCTCAAACTTTGACTCAAGCTTTTATGATTCATGGCCCGGTTCACAATGGGTTTCTCTCCAATTCCAAGAGCAATCAACAGAGGCTTTTATCAACCCAATTCCATCAAGAGCAAAGGCCCAATTCCAGGCTTGAAGACCATTTGAAGAAAGTGTATAAATAGCTTAGGATTTAAGTTTTCGGAAAGCTTCCTTGGAGAATTTTTACATACTTACAGTAGAGAGCTCACCTTTACATTTTTGAATTGTTGCGTTAGAATTCTAGAGAATGGGAAGGAGAATTGATCTCTCTTCTTCCTTGTTCTTGCTTAGCACTCTTTACTTTTCTTGCTTTGGATCTTGGGTGAAGAATTGAAGAACTTCTATTTCAATCTCACCTTGGGATCTTGTTTAATTTTCTGCATAATTGAATTTCAATTTCTGTTCATTGCCTCTTCTTCTACTCATTCTGCAATTTACTTTTCTTTATTTCTTGCAATTGAATTCTACATTTGGATCTAGGAAGGCATTGAGATCTAGACTCGGTTATCTAGTCTCTTGGGTCCTGAGATCTGGAGTTTTCATTTTAAATTTTCTGTTTAATGTTTTCCAAGTTCATTTACATTTCTGTTTTAGATCCGATTCAATTCAAGTCATCTTCTACTCTTCTATGCGTTGAGATTTACTTTTCCTTGTTTAATTTCTGCAAATCCAATTCCCAATTCCCTTTACAATTCAAGCCATTTACATTTCTTGCACTTTAAGATTTTTTAATTTACATTTCTTGCAATCTAAGTTTTCTGCAATTTATATTACTTGCACTTTAAGATTCAGCCTCTTTAATTCCTCTGCACTTTAAATTCTTGCCAATTATCCCTCTCCTTTTTAATTTCATGCAATTTAGCTTCTGTCAAATACAAACCACTCAAATCAACTCTTGATTCGCTTGACTAAATCAACCACTAAACTAAAATTGCTCAATCCTTCAATCCCTGTGGGATCGACCTCACTCCCATGAGTTTTATTACTTGATGCGACCCGGTATACTTGCCGGAGAGATTTGGGTGTTGGAATTTCGTTTTCCAAAAATACTCATCAAGTTTTTGGCGCCGTTGCCGGGGATTGAATAGATTGATAATGATTAAGTGAGGTGGTAGTCTAGATCAAGCACTTTTTCTTTTCTGTTTCTCTAATTTTTGACTGACACACTAACTGTTTGAAATTTTGCTTAAGCTAACTAAAACTTCATTCTAGCAATAGATTGAAGTGTTGCTGGTGGTGTTTCTTTTGTTTTGTTTGTATGTCAGGTACAGGGAGAGCCACTCCTGTTTTATCTGAAACTGACCAGAGAACTCTTAGAAGGTTAAGAAGAGCTGAAAGAGGGAAAAATATTATTGGAGAGGAAGAATCTGAGTAAGAATATCACGAGATGGAAGGAGATCCATCTAATCCAGGAGGAGGGGTTAACAATAACCCACAACAGAGGAGAGTACTGGCCTCCTATACTTTTGCAAATGCTAGACATTGTGGAAGCAGCATTCTCACCTCTAATGTCAATGCAAATAACTTTGAACTGAAGCCACAACTCATCACATTGGTCCAAAACAACTGCTCGTTTGGAGGAGGACAATTGGAGGATCCAAACCAACATTTATCCACTTTCTTGAGAATTTGTGACACAGTTAAAAGCAATGGAGTGCATCCTGACATATACAAGCTGTTGTTATTCCCATTCTCTCTCAGGGACAAGGCCACTCAATGGCTAGAAACATTTCCGAAGGAAAGCATTAACACTTGGGATGATTTGGTGAGCAAGTTTCTTGCCAAGTTTTACCCCCCTCAAAGGATCATCAGATTGAAGACTGAGGTGCAGACATTGATGCAATTGGATGCTGAAAATCTGTATGAGGCATGGGAGAGATATAAGGCTCTGCTGAGGAAATGTCCATCAGAAATGTTCACTGAGTGGGACAAGCTACAGAACTTCTATGAAGGACTCACTCTAAAGGCTCAAGAGGCACTTGATTACTCAGCTGGAGGATCATTGCAACTGATGAAAACTGCAGAAGAAGCTCAAAATCTTATTGACATGGTGGCTAATAATCAGTATTTCTTTGCGCATCAAAGGCAACGTCAACCATCACAAAGGAGAGGAGTAATGGAGCTAGAAGGAGTAGACTCTATCTTAGCTCAAAACAAAATGATGCAGCAACAGATTCAGCAACAATTTGAGCAAATGGACAAAAGAATTGATGGCCTACAAGTAGCATCAGTGAGTGCCAAAAGCCAACCAACCACTCCTTGGGGGCATAATGAGGAGAACCAAGAGGAACAACAACAAGAGCAAGTGCAGTATATGCACAACCAAGGTTCAAATGAGGTGTATGGTGATACCTACAATCCATCCTGGAAGAACCACCCAAACCTCAGATGGGGGGATAACCACAACCAAAACCAACAACCATGGCAGAGGAACTCAAACCCAAACACCTTAAGAAACAACCAAAACCACAACCAGTAGCAGACTAACCAAAATCCCTATAGAAAACCCCAAAACAACTACCCCAACTCTAACCATTATCCATCTAATAACCAACCTACCAACCAAAGCACTTACCATCAACCATCAGCACCCCATAACCAAGCAATTTTACAAAACTCTCAGAGGATTACTAATCTGGAGATGCTCATGGAAAAGATGATGAAGAACCAAGAAATGACCACAAAGAACCATGAAGCCTCCGTGAAGAGCCTAGAGAGGCAGATTGGGCAAATCTCCAAGCAGATTTCTGTTGAGAGACCTTCAAGCTCACTGCCGAGTGACACAATCCCAAATCCTAAGGAAGAATGCAAGGCGATACAATTAAGGAGTGGGAGAACATTGATGAGCAACAATGACACTACAAAGAAGCAAGTAGAGAGCAGCAAAAGACCAATAGAAGATGAAAAGCAAACAAAGGCAGATGAAGCCAAGGATCAAGTTGTGATGCCAAATAAGAGCACTGAGAAACTCAAAGAGAAGAACAACCAGCCACACAATTCAAAAGAAGTGATTCAGGGACAACAGCAAGTGGGAAAGAGCATCACACCTGACTGCCATATCCCCAGAGGTTCAGCAAAGAGACTAAGGACCAACATTTTCATAAGTTCCTTGAGACTTTCAAAAAGCTAGAGATCAATATTCCCTTGGCTGAAGCACTTGAGCAAATGCCTCTGTATGCTAAGTTTTTGAAGGAGCTTATTAACAAAAAAAGAAGTTGGGATGAGAAAGAGACCATACTGCTTACTGAGGAATGCAGGGCTTTGATTCAAAAAGGGCTTCCTCCTAAGCTTGAAGACCCCGGGAGCTTCTTGCTGCCTTGCACCGTTGGGGAATTAACCATCACTGAGGCAATGTGCAATCTAGGAGCAAGTATTAACTTAATTCTCTCCTCTTTGGTGAAAAAGCTGCGTATAGAGGAAGTTAAACCGGTACAGATGTCTCTAGAGCTGGTAGATAAGTCAATGGTATACCCCAGGGGTGTAATTGAAAACCTTCTAGTCAAGGTGGACAAATTCATATACCCTGCAGACTTTGTGGTTCTAGATTCAGATGAGGATGAAAGTAACTCCATCATACTTGGGAGACCGTTCTTGGCCACTGCTAGGGCTATCATAGA